>NW_023651241.1:0-2500 GCF_015228065.2 Penaeus monodon
TTTTTTTCTTTTTTTTAAATTTTAAAATTTTTATTATCATCATTATTATATGATTATCATCATTATTATCGTTATACACATCATTATCATCATTATCATCATTATCTCATTGCAATATTATCATCATTATTGCAATTATTATCATTATTATAGCAATTATTGCAGTTATAATATATATTTTTACATCTATACTAATAACAACTACAATAATAATAGTATCAACAATAATAATAACAATAATAAAGTTATTATATTCATTGTTTATATCATTATTTTAATTAATATCGTTATTACTTTAATTATTACTGTTATAATAATTATTTTTACAATTATACTACCAGTAACAATAATAATTATAATAATAATAATAATAATAATAATAATAATAATAATAATAATAATAATAATAATAATAATAATAATAATAATAATAATAATTATATACATAATATAATTAATATAATATAAATAATAATAATAATGTTTATTAATGATAATAGTAATGATAATAGTAATAATATCAATAATCATGAAAATGTATCCAAATACTTTTATTCTCAATTTTATCGTCATTATTGTCATGATTAAAGAATCTGTAATCATTATCATTATTACCCTAATGATTTCCAGAATCATTAAACGAATGAAAAAAAATGTTATTTTGGAGTCTACTCTCAAAAGGCTATATTTCACTAGATTTTGCTGCTTTTTCTATTTTTGGGATTTTTTTCTTTAACTTTTTTTTAAATAAAATATGAAAACAATTCCTTTTATTATCATCTTTTATTATCGTCATTATTTTAATTATATTCATCATTATTGCAATTATTATCATTATTATTAACAATTATTGCAGTTATATATATATTTTACATCTATTCTAATAACGACTACAATAATAATAGTAATAACAATATATAATAACAATAATAACATTTTTTTAATAATTTATATTTTCATTATTTTAATTATATCATTATCACTTTAATTATTAGTTATAATTATTATTTTTAAAATTATATTACAAGTTAAATAATTATTAATATGATAAGATAATAATAATATTATTAATAACAATATTAATAACAATTATATTATTTATTATACTTATTATTATGTATATATTGTTAATATTACAGTGATAATATATTTTTGGGAATAATATAATAATTAAAGTAATAAAATACGTAATAAATAAATAACAAAATAATAATAATAATATAATATATAATAATTATAATAAATAAATAATAAAATAATAATAAATATATTATAATAATAATAATGATAATAATAATAATATAATAATAAACTAATTATAAAATTTATGAAATTAATATATTATCATATTAAAAATTTGGTATTATTATCATTATTACTCTAATAATTGCAGAATCATCAAATGAATGAAAAAACGTCATTTTGGAGTTTACTCTTCAAAAGGCTTATTTTCGCAGATTTTGCCGCTTTTTCGACTATTGGAATTTTTTTTCTTTTACCTTTTTTATATATATGGGAAACAAATCCTATTATATCATCATTATTATCATGATTATCATCATTATTATCGTTATCATCATCCATTATCATCATTATCATCATCATTAGCATCATTATTGCAATTATTATCATCATTATTGTAATTATTATCATTATTATTGCAATTATTGCAGTTATAAATATATGTTTTTACATCTATACTAATAACAACTACAATAATAATAGTAAATAAACAATATAATAACTATAAGTTTTTTATAATAATTATTATATCATTATTTCAATTAATATCGTTATTACTGTAATTATTACTGTTCATAATAAATTATTTTTACAATTATACTACCAGTAAAAATAATAATAATGATAATAATAACATTAATAATATTAATAACAATATTATAACAACTTATTATAATTATCATAACTTATTATAATTATACTTATTATTATTTTTATTGTTATTTTTACAGTTATAATATATTTTTGGAAATAAATACTAATATTAAAGTAACAATATAATAATAATATAATATACTAATAATAATACTTCATATAAAGTAATATAATATAATAATAAAAATAAAAATAAATAATGCTAATAAGAATAATAATAATAATGGATAGATAATGATAATAATAATGTTAATAGTACATAATAGTTAATAATGATCAAATGTTATCCAAGAATTCTCTTTCTTTTCAATTTTAATCATCATTATTGTCTGAATTAATGGAATCTGGTATTATCTTTATCTATTTATTACCGTAAATATGGCCAGAATCATCAACATGATCAAAAAAACTCATTTTGGAAGTTCTACTCTCAAAAGGCTATACTCGCTAGCATGTTGCAGCTTTTTCGACTTTTGAGATTATTTTTTCTCTTTAACCTTACTTTTATTATATAGGGACACAATTCCTGTTATTATCCTCACTATTATCGTTTATCATCATATCATCTTATTATCATCATTATCATCTATCATCATTCTCATCA
>NW_023651242.1:2500-5697 GCF_015228065.2 Penaeus monodon
AAGAAATCGAAAAAACGTCATTTTGGATATACTCTCAAAAGGCTATATTCGCTAGATTTTGCCGCCTTTTTTCGACTTTTGGGAATGTTTTCTTATACCTTTTTTAATTATTATGGACACAATTCCTGTTATTATCATCATCATATATATATCAATTATAACGTTATCATCATCATTATCATATATCATCATCATTAATCATTATTGCAATTATATCATCATTATTGCAATGTTATCTTAATATTGCAATTATTGAGTTATAGTATTATTTTTGCAATAATTTATACAAAAATATATTATAACAATAATAAATAATAATAAGATTTTATAATTATCATTTATATCATTACTAATTAGTATCGTTATTACTGAATTATTACTGTTATAATAATTATTTTTGCAATTATTACAGTAAATAATATAATGTAAATACAAAATAATACTATTTAACTATTATAAACACTAAGCATTATTATATTAATTATATATTATTTATTTATTATTACAGATATAATATTTTTTGGCAATAAACTAATAATTAAGATAATAGTAATAATTATAATAATATAATAATATCTAATAATACAATAAATAATTAAGAATAATAATAATTTTAATAATTTCAAATGTTATCAAAATTCTCTTTATTTCATTTAAACATCATTAGATGAATAGAATCTGGTATTTATCATTATTACCCATATTCCGAATCACCAAAGAAATCGAAAACGTCATTTTGGAGTATTCTCAAAGGCTATTTTCAGTTTTGGTGCCTTTTTTGACTTTTGGGAATGTTTTTCTTATACCTTTTTTATATTATATATGGACACATTCCCGTTATTCATCATCATATCATGATTATCTCATTATTATCTTCATCATCATTATCATCATTATCATCATTATCATCATTCATTATCATCATTATTGCAATTATTATCTCATTTTGCAATTGTTATCATTATTATTGCAATTATTGGAGTTATAGTATATTTTTTGCAATAATACTAATAACCATAACAATGATAATATAATAAAATAAAATAAATAATCGATTTAATATTTTATTTAATTTATCTAATTAGTTTTTATATTAATTTATTTATAATTTATTTTTGTCAATTTATACATACAAATAATAATATGATTAATATAACAATAATAATAAATAAAAATTATAACACTAGCATATATATATTATAACTTATACTTATATTAATTTTTATTAATACAGATATAATAGATTTTTTGGCATTATATAATTTAGATAATAGTAATATAATAAAATAATAATAATAATAATAATAATAATAACACGATAATAATGATACTAATAACAACCACAATACTAAAAATAATAATAATAATTTTAATAAAATTCAAATGTTATCAAAAATTCTCTTTATTCTCACTTTTATCATCATTTATTGTTATGATTAATAAAATTCTGGTAATTATTATCATTATTACCCTAATAATTGCCCAAATCACCAAGAAATCGAAAAAACGTCATTTTTGGAGTATACTCTCCAAAAGGCTATATTTTTGCTAGATTTTGCCGCTTTTTTCGACTTTTGGGAATGTTTTTCTTATAATTTTTTTATATTATATATGGACACAATTCCTGTTATTATCATCATCATTATGATGATTATCATCATTATTATTGTTATCATCATCATTATCATCATTATCATCATTATCATCATCATAATCATCATTATTGCAATTATTATCATCATTATTGCAATTGTTATCGTTATTATTGCAATTTTTGGAGTTATAGTATATATTTTTGCAATAATACTAATAACCACAACAATAATAATAGTAATAACAATAATAATAACAATAATAACGATTTTATAATTATCATTTATATCATTATCATAAATTTGTATCGTTATTACTGTAATTATTAATGTTATAATAATTATTTTTGCAATTATAAATACAAGTACAAATAATAATAATGATGATAATAACATAATAATACTAATAACAATATTATAACCACTAGCATTATTATTATTAACTTATACTTATTGTTATTATTGTTATTATTCCCGAAAATAATAGATTTTTTGGCAATAATACTAAATAATTAAGATAATAGTAATAATAATAAAAATGATAATAATAATAATAATAATAATAATAATAATAATAATAATAATAATAAAAATAATAATAATAATAATAATTTTAATAATATTCAAATGTTATCAAAATTCTCTTTATTCTCACTTTTATCATCATTATTGTTATGATTATACAATTCTGGTAATTATTATCATTATTACCCTAATATTGCCGAAATCACCAAAGAAATCGAAAAAACGTCATTTTGGAGTATACTCTCAAAAGGCTATATTTCGCTAGATTTTTACCGCTTTTTCGGGGACTTTTTGGAATGTTTTTTTTTATACCTTTTTTTATTATATATGGACACAATTCCCGTTATTATCATCATCATTATCATGATTATCATAATATTATCGTTTATCAATCCATCATTATCATCATCCTTATCCATTATTGCAATTATTATCATCATTATTGCAATTATTATCATCATTATTGCAATTGTTATCGTTATTATTGCAATTATTGGAGTTATAGTATATATTTTTGCAATAATACTAATAACCACAACAAAAATAATAGTAATAACAATAATAATAACAATAATAACGATTTTATAATTATTATTTATATTATTATCTTAATTGTATCGTTATTACTGTAATTATTACTGTTATAATAATTTTTTTTTGCAATTATACTACCAGTAAAATAATAATAAAGATGATAATAACAATAATAATACTAATACAATATTATAAAACCCCTAGCATTATTATTATTATACTTATACTTATTATTATTAATTTTATTATTACAGATATAATAGATTTTTTAGCAATAATACTAATAATTAAGATAATAGTAATAAAAAAAAAATAAATATAATAGTAATAATAATAATAATTTTTAAAAATATTCAAATGTTATCAAAAATTTTCTTTTTTCATCATTATTGTTATGATTAATACAATTTGGTAATTATTATCATTATTACCTAATAATTGCCGAAATCACCAAAGAAATCGAAAAAAATTCATTTTGGAGTATACTCTCAAAAAGGCTATATTTCGCTAGATTTTGCCGCTTTTTCGACTTTTGGGAATGTTTTT
>NW_023651243.1:0-2500 GCF_015228065.2 Penaeus monodon
TGACAGGGGATTTTGCGCTGGGGACAACGGGGCACTAAACTCAACGGTTACCACAGCATATTTGGGCACTCGGTAGAGGAAAATTATTTAAAATTTCCCCTTTACAAGCATAACTATTATCACATTACTACTGTCATGTCAATGAATTGCGGATTATATGAGCACCAAATGTTCATGAACTCCTTGTACAACTTTCTCGTATATGACACAAGAGGTTCGTGTTTTAAGGGTCGAGGGAAACCGGAGCACGGGCACCACACGACCTCTCCTTATGAGGTCACGGTGTGTACTGCTCCAAAAAAGTAAGTGAAATGTGGGTTTAAGACACCGTAGATTTTAACACAGGTTTATTCCAGGAATGGAAAAATCGAAGGTTTTAAAATCCCAATTTTTTCTTGGACAGAAATTTTATCTTTGACTTCTCGCGAAAATGTTTTTAAAACATCCGATTTTGTTTATACTCGGCCAATGTTAAAGACAGCACCCCTAGTGTCCTATGCGCATAAGGACTGTTTTTTAAATTATCCTCACAATACGTCACAACAGCCTGCGATTTCACAGTTTTTAAACGGTAACTCCACAGCATAAAAGATATGGAATCTTTCTTACCACGTTTTTGCTTATATATTTGTTACGCGGTCGCCTCGTCTCTTTGCCACCAACACAAGCAGGCTAGGCGACGGCGTGTTATATACAGGGTCGTGAACATTTAAACAGCTCCAAGAGGCACCGAACCCACAGCGTTCCAGAACACCAGGAGGGGAAAAACGCCAAGTGGCGAGGCAGGGAAACGAAGTAAACACAAAATGACAGTCTTTCCTTTTTTTACACAAGTTATTTACCCGTACACTTTTCTATAGGCACAATACAGGGGGGAAACCAGCATGTCACACAGCACAATACAGCTTATAACAGGGCAACACAAAGTTATATCAGGCCCACAAGGGCACACACGAGGTTTTTCCCCGGACAGCGCCCAACTCCGTCTCCTTGGCTTGTTCCTCTGCCCCTCCGCTCACAGCCAGCTGCGACATGTTTGCCCAGGATCCTTTTCATGTTACACATGCCCAGGTCACCCTTTTTCCCATGTTAACACCTGTTTCGCACAGAGACAAAGACCCACTGGCGTAGCACTATCCCCCCTATCAAGCAGATAGGGGCTCTGACATACCTAACCTGAAACAAACTACAGAAAATTTAAATAAAATCAGTCCTCAGGAACAAACAAATTCTTTCAACAAAAGTACAGTAATTGTAAATCAGTTCTCAGAAACACAAAAATCTTTCATCCAGCGCGGCTTTCTTCACTCTCGCGGGGGTCGCTCTGGAGGAGGAGTGGGCGGCGGTAGATTGGCAGGGGCACCCGAGGGGTATCTCCTGCCCCAAGACCTGGCTCATGGTCACCATTGACGTCTTTTGGGCATCGCCTCACCGTCCAAATGCTCGTCTTCATCTCGTAAAGCGTCTGCCACGTCCTCACCCGCCGCTACTGGGGCTAACGTCATCTTCTCTGTCTGCCTCCGTCAGGTTAGCGGCGCTCCGGTGCGCCAAGTCCTCGAGGAAGTCAGGCAACGGCCCCACCCCAAACCCAAACTCCTCGCTCCCCGACGACTCTTCTGGACGCTCCACTTCCTCACAAGTGCCCAGCTTTGCACCAGCTGGCACCTTCAGGTCCTTATTGGAGAAGTTAGCTCCCAACACTGTAACTAACCCCTCCCCTGGTCCAACAAGGCTCCCCCCAACCGCTACGCCATCACCAGCTGCAGGTTTTGAATGGGCTCCATGAGGCCCTCTATTCCACGCTCATTCTTGACAGTTGACACCGGATTCTAGACTCTGTCCTGGGGCAAGGTGCAGTCGCTCAGCCGTAACTACCTCTGCACAGCCAACCTCTGGAAGCAAGGGCACATCTTCACCGTGCACCCTCACCAGCTTCCGTCCAAGGTCGACACACGCCTTACTCTGCGTCAGGTAGTCAAGGCCCAGCAAGCAGGCTCGTCCAGATCGGCCACATACACTGGCAGCCGCTGCACCGTGCCTGCCCACGCCAATACAGCCTCCACTGGCCCCTTGAGCTGCACACAATGCCCCGTGACACCACACAGTCTCTGTGGTGCGTCTGAAAGTCGCATAGTGGCCAACATATCAGGCCGCACTAGGGTCTTCCCCAGCCCCAGGGGTCCACTGTCAGGCGGCATGGCTTCCCATCTACTGACCCTCCACCTGCATCGTGCTGGTTCGACGGCAGCTTACACAAGTCGGGGCCCGGGAACCGAGGACGGCTGGGTTTCGGCCCCCTTCTCCAGCCTGTCGAGTTTTCCTCCTGTACCACTTCCCTTAGCCTTATGACATGCACTCAGATGGTGACCATACCTGCAACAGTCCTTCCCAGCACTGCTGGAAGGCATCAGAATCCGTACGGTTGAGAGGACGTGTTCTCCGCCCCCTCCGACCCCGACTACGTCTGTGCCCTTCCTCACCGCAGCCCCCAACACAAGCC
>NW_023651244.1:0-5697 GCF_015228065.2 Penaeus monodon
TTTTTTGTTACCCTTTGGGCGGCCGGGGGGAGCTTCCGCCCCAACCGGGTAGGGGGAAAAAAAGTTTCAGTCCCTTGGGCCGATCTGGGCCGATCAGGGGGCGGGTCCCCTGGACCCTTGACCAGAGATTTTACTTTAAAACCCAAAAAAAAAATTTTCCCCCGGGGCGGGCCTTTAACAATGTTAAATGTAAGAGCTGGGGACTAAAGACTGCCGACGGCAATCGAGTTCGGGGGTTCGATCCCGGCCGGCGCGTTGTTCCCTTGGGGGCAGGAACTTCACCTCGTTTGCCTCCCTGGGCACTGGGGGGCCAAGCCATCCCAAGCAGTGCTGGCCCCAAGCCCGGATAAAATAGAAAGAATGATTACCTAAAAGGTAACCCACCTCCCCGGGAAAGGAAAACGGGGGACCTACCACGTACCACCCCAAACTCACAACAAAAAACTACATTAAGTATCATTCGTGACCACGGCGGCTCAACTGAAACCCCACCGTTTCAGAAAAAAAAAAATATTATTACATTAACCCCACATATTTATAAATTGTGTTGTATGTTTGTGTGTGTGTATGTATATGTATTATGTATATATTAATATTAAAAAATTTTTTATAATATATAATAATATTTTTTTTTACAGTATAAAATATATTTTTATAATATAATTATATATATATATATATAATATATAATATATATATTATGTTGTAAATGTATTTATTTATTTTTTTTTTTCGTTACATATTTTACATTTATATATATATACATAATATTTTATATATATATAAAATTTTTATTTATTTATTAATTTTTAAAAATATATTTAATATATGATTAAAATATATAAAATATTTTATTCATACAGTATGTGTATTAAAATTTTTTTTTTATTTAGGTATATATATAAATATTATAATATTTTTTATTAATTATATATAAATATATATATAAAATATTTATATATATATATATATATATATATATTTTTTTATATTATTATATTATAAAATTTTTTATATTTTTTATACTATTATATATATTTATATATTTATTATATATATATTTATATTTATATATAATATATTTTTATCATATATAATTATCAAATTAATTTATTATATATATATATATTATTATTATTATTTAAAAATTATATATATTTATAAAAATTTATTATATATATTATTACACAAAATACAACTATTACCATGTGTATGAATAATAATTTATTAATTAATATATAATATTATATATCAAAATATACATATTATTTTAAAAATATTTATATATATATTATATATATATATATATAATTCCCAAAAAAAAAAAAAAAATGTATACGAAAAAAAAATAATTTAACAAAATTAATTATATTTTTTAATTATATATTATATTATATTATAATATTATATTAATCAATATATATACTTTATGAAATATAATTTATATTTTTAAATAATATAATATTAAATATATATTATACAATAATACAATACATACACCACACAAAAATACACCACATATTTATATACATATGTGTGTGTATATGTATAACATATTTTTTTTTTTTCTGTAACGGTGGGTTTCGTCTGAGCCGCCGGGTCACAAAAATGATATTTAAATTTTTATTTTCATGTTTGGCTTTTGGGAGTGAGACGGGTGGGGCCCCCCCATTCCCTTTTCCCAGGAGATGCTGGTGTTCCCTTTTTTGGGTAACATTCTTTCTATTTTATCCGGGCTTGGACCAGCACGATTGGGATGGCTTGGCCACCCAGTGCCCGGGAGGCAAACGAGGTGAAGTTTCCTTGCCCCCGGGAACCGCGCCGGCCCCGGGCCGAACCCGAACTCAGATTGCCTCGTGCAGTCTTGAGTCCGATGCTCTTACTATTTACTATGTTAATTGGCCCCCCGCGATGATAATCTTGGCGGGTTCAGGGGCTTCGCGGTGTTGGGCGTGGGCCAGATCGCAAAGCGCATAACCTGCGCTACCGTGTGCGGAAGCTCGTCGCGAGGTGGTCCCCACAAGAACCAACCGTGATCAAGCCCATATCGGTTTTTTTCCCGAGCAGGGACGGGGTCTAAATTTGCCTTCTTGTTCATTTTTCTCGTCCCCGTCAGTTGCGTCGCTTGAAGCCCCCTCCCACAGCCAGCACTGCCCATCACAGGGCCCAGTCAGCACTGATAAAACCCCGCTGCGGGGGATTATTTTCCCTTTGGGCCCCTCAGGTTCTCAAGGAAAATCTCCTGGGGCGACGTTTTCGCTTTTTTTGCAGCGAAAACCAAAGGGGATCCCCGGGAAAAAACCAGGCCAAAGTGTTTTGGCACTCCACCCCTCGACTCGTACGCCTTTGGCCGCGACTAATATCAGACACCCCTTTTTTTTGATGGAAAAAATACGAGTCAGATATACATTGATAAATAATACAACACCCACACACACACCCCACAAAACACAAAACACACCACAACACACACAACCACACATATAATATTTTTAAATTTTTAATATATATATAAATATAATATTATTATATACATGTACAAATACATTTTATGAATTATGTTATATATGAATATACAACATCATACATACAATTATGTGCTTTTTATATATGCTATTATGTAAGTAAATAAATTAAAAAATCTATATCAATCTCCCCAATCATTCTATTATCTATCTTAAACTACTATATCTTCTACTACATCTTTTTCTCTCTCTCTCCTCCTCTCCTCTCTCTCCTCTCTCCTATCTATCTATAAAAATTTTTATAATAAATATATAATATAATTATATAATATCTTTTTATATTGTATATATATACAAAAATAAATATATATATATATATATTAATATATTATATATATTATAAATATATATACACATTTTGTATTGTGTGTGTGTGTGGTGGGGGTGGTGTGTGTACATCAATACACACCATGCAGACATAATATATAAATATTATAAATAATTTTATCTATATATATATAATATATATATATAATGCATATATATATATATATTATATTATAATATAATATTTATCCAATATAATAATATAATATATATAAATATATTATATATACACCACTCAATTAATTATATAATTTTAATATATATATATATAATTAAAAATATATATATATATTTATTATATATATAATATTTTAATATAATAGCCGACCGGGAAAACCAGGTCAGTGCGGGCCCCAACCCCCGGGATAAATAGAGAAAATGTTTTACCAAAAAGGGGTAACCCCGGGCACTCTCCGGGGAAAAGGGAATGGGGACCCTACACTACTCACTCCGGGGCATCACAACATGAAAACTACAATTAAGTATCTGCTGTGACCAGGGCGGCTCGACATAAACTCCTTTTAAAAGAATTATTATTATTAATATAATATATATTAATATATATATATATTTTTATATATAATATATATATATATATTTTAACATACACACACACACACACACGACAACGAAACACTCACAACAAAAGATTAAATGGTGTCTGTATCCCTCTGATAATCACCCTCATCGATATCTATTCTGATTCTTTTCATAACTGAAGCAGCAGCGCCAATTTTTCAAAGATCCCCGGCTTTAGCATTATAATTGCCGTTATAGCTTTTGGAATTCCGCAGTATATTCGCTTTAAAAAACCCCAAAAAATGACGGTATATCGGGGACTGACTCAATCTCCAAATTTTCGGCTTTTCGGGTGCGTTAAAATTTCTGAGGTGTAAAGTATATAATCTGTGACAAAATGCTGAGTTTTTTTATATAATCTTCAAATTTTTTTTCCCCTTGCTCTGTATTCCCCTTTCCCTCCCTCCTCCCCCCCTTCCCTCTCTCTATTTTCCCCCCTCTTTTCATTTTTTTTTCTCCTGCCTATTCTTCTCTATTCCCCTTTCTTCTCTTTCTCTTCTCTCTCTCTCTTCTCTCTCTCTCTCTCTCTATCTTTACGTCTTTCCTCTCTTTTCTTCTTCTTTCCTTCTCTCTCTCTCCCCTCTCCCCCTTTTTTCTTCTCTCTCCCCTCTCCTTCTCCTCTCTCTCTCTCCCTCTCTCCTCTCTCCCCTCTCTCTTCTCCTATCGCTCTTTTTCCTTTAATCTCTTTTTCCCCTCCTCTCCCTCCCTCCCACACACACATAATCTCGTTCATATCTCTTCTTCTTTGTTTAAAAAAATGAAACCCAGAATGACTAAGTGAATAAACATAAAAGGCAAAGTAATAGGCTTATATATATATATATATTATATTATATTATTATATTATATATATTATAAATTTTATGTTATATAAATTTTATATAATATTATATATATATAAATATAAACACCCTATAATATTATATATTTGTTTTTTAATAATATTTTTATTATATAATTATAATTTTATATATATATAATATATTTTATATATATTAATATATATAATATTAATATTAGAAATTTATTGCTTAAGGCTGTAGACCTTGAAAAAAATTTTGGTTTTTTCATTTTTTTCTCAGGCTTTTCGTAAAACAAATTTTTTATGATTATCAAATTATCTATCACAAATAAAAATAAAGTAAGCAAATATCACGTTTTTCCTTTTTTGTTTTATTTTTTTTATTTATTTTTTTATCTATTAAAAATCCTCTTTTTTTTTTTTTTTTGTGGCGTATTCCGGTTTGTAAAAATTTTCGCTTTTATCCTCGTCCGCTAATAAAAAGGGGTTTTGGTATTTGGGATTTTCAACGGGGTTTTTTAAAAATATTGGTCAGAATTGGTGCTTTTAGTAGCAAAAAAAGGCAGATTTTGTTGCCGTCTTGTCTTTTGGAAAAATATTTCGTATTTGGAATACTGAGTTTTTTGTCTGTTCGTTTTGTGCAGATGTCAAAAACTCTTGTTGTTTTTTTGAATTATTAGGGGTCGTATGTGTGAGCCTTTTATTGATTTTTTCAAACCCCACCCAAAAAAAAAAACGTCTTCTACTATTTATCTATTTTTTCTAATACTATAACGGCGGTGTGTGTTAAGATGGTATGTGTTATTTTTTAGTATATATTTTTAAAATATATATTTTATATAATATATATAATTATAAAATATATATATGTATAATATTTTATAAAATATATAAAAATATAATATCTTTTTATTTTATGTGTTGCTATGTAATATATGTTATTTTTTATTTTATTTTATCTTTTATGTAAAGGGTTATTATATATATATATTAAAATATTATTTTATTTTATTTTAATATTATATATTATTTTTATGTAAATTATTAAAATTTTATGTCATTATTATTATACATATATATTATATATATATATATATATGTATTATATAATTATTTATAATATTTAACTATTTTATTTTTATCATATCTTCTCTCTATCTCTCTATATCTTTTTTTATCAAACTTCTCTCTATCTTTAAAAAATTATTTTTAGAGTTCAACATGCATACAAAATACATCTGCAACTCAAACATACATACAACTATATTAATATATATTATTTTTATATATATTTTAATATATTATATTATATATAACACCACACACACACACCCCCATATATACACATAAAAAAAACACGCACGCATAAAAAAAAAGTTATGTAGATGAAGATAAGAAAAATCTATTTTTTTAAAAAAAACCATTAAAATTTAAACTAATATAAAACTTTCCCCCCCTCTGTTT
>NW_023651245.1:5000-31794 GCF_015228065.2 Penaeus monodon
TATATTATTATACTAATATTAAAATTATATATAAATATATATATATATAAATACATACATATACTCATATTGATAATAAAAAAAAAATAATAAATAACCATAAATAATAATGATTATATCAAAATCAAAAATCATAATAAAACATTCAAAATAATATATTGGTAATGATAATAATAAAAATAATGATAATATAATAATGATAATAATGATAATATAATAATGATAATATAATAATGATAAAAATGATATAATAATGATAATAATGATAATATAATAAGAATACTAATGATAATGATAATGATAGTGATAATGATGATGATGATGATGATGATGAGTGATGATGATGATGTTTGATGATGTGAGATGATGATGATGATGATGATGATGAAGATATATAATAATAATAATAAGACATATAATAATGGTAATAATAATAATATCATGATAATAATAATAATAATAATAATAATAATAATACTAACGATAATAATAATAAACAACAACACACAATAATAATAATAATAATAATAATAAAAATAATAATAATAATAATATTAATAATAATAATAATAGTGATAATAATATAATAATAATAATGATAATAATAAAATAGTAAAATTTTTTAAATTTATTATCATTATCGTTTTATAATTATTATTATTATTTATTATTATTTTATTATTATTCATTATTATTTTATTATTCATATAAACCCCGATATGCAAAGCTTAGCCTCGCCCGGGGTATGCCAATGAGGGGGAAAGCCCGGCCTGTGTCGATAAGCCGACTCGCTCGCGTGTGTCACCCTGGTGCTGACTCGGCTAAACCCTATCCTTACCCGCCGTGGTGCCCGCCAGAAACGAAACCTCCGGGCGACCAGTTGCAATTTCTCGAGGGGCCGAACCTTACCACTGTAAAAGCCCGGAGGCTATTATTATTATTATTTTTTATTATTATTAATAATATCATTATTATTATTATTATTATTGCTATTTCACCATTATTATTATTAGTTGTAGTAGCAGTAGTAGAATCAATGTTACTTTTAGTTTTACTATGATTATTATTAATAATATTGCTGTTGTCATGGTTATTATATTTTTATTTTAAAAAATAACCAAAACAATAATAATGATAATAATAATAAAATAATAATAATAATAATAAAAATAATAATAATGATAATAATGCATATAAAAAAAAATTAATAAAGTAAAAATATTAATGACAAAGATAATAAAAAACAAACATAGTAATTGATGTTGATAAAGACATTTTGGGTAATAATAACGATAATAATAATAATACTTTTATTATTTTCATTATTGTTATTTTTATTTTATTATTATTATTATTATTATCGTTATTATTATTATAGTTATTTTTATTTATTTTTTTATTATTATTTATTATTATTAAATTTTTATTATCCCTTATTATTATTATTATTACTTTTATTATTATTACTATTACATTTTCATTTTTATTGTTATTATTTTATTATTGGTATTGTTTTATTGTCATTATTATTATTATTATTATTATTTTTATTTTATTATTTATTATAACAATGATAATATAAGGATAAAGATAACAGCAATAATAATAATGATAATGAACGCATAATTGAACGATGAAAAAAATACTACTACTACTTCCACTACTACTACTATAATAATGATAATGAAAATATAATAGTTAATAATGATTAATAAAATGTATAATACTAGTGATGATACTACTAAAAATAATAATGTAAAAATAATAATTATAATGATAATGACTAAATGATAATTAATAACAATAATAATAACAATAATATAGTAGTAGTATAGTAATAGTAGTAGTAATGATAATATATTAATGTTAATTTATTTTTGTTTTTACAATTATTATTATTGTCATTATTTTGGTAAAATTAATATTATCATTATTTATTTTTTTTTATTATTATTATTGTTATATTTTACTTTTTTAGAAATTTTGATTATTGTTGTCATTATTTTTATTGATATTTTCATTATCATTATTATCATTATCATGACTATTATTATTATTATCATTATTATTACTTTTATTATTATCATCACTATTATTATTATCACCCAATCATCATCATCAACCATCATCATCATCATAAATCATCAACAACATCAACAATCATAAATCATCATCAACATCATCATCATCATCATCATCATCATTATTATTACTATTATTATTTTACTGTTATCACTATCGTTATTATTACCATTATCTTAATATTTTCATCATCATTATTATTGTGAGTTTTTTCTTTGCTCTGTGGCTGTTAAATGTATGTACATTGGTGTGGGTTCACAGTGTCTTGATGCTTTTGTGGTAGCGTGAAGCATCTAGGCACAAAAAAGAAAACAAACAAACAAAAAACCGAACACATCATCAACTCCTTGACATTCAGCCCTATTGTTTCCCCTTTTTTATCAGCTAGATTTTCTTAGCTTTCACTTAAAATTTATTATGGGCACAAAGTAACACTTCTAAAATGCATCTTAAAAAAAAAAATCATTAATGCTTAATAAAATAAAAATAAAAAACATTTTTAAAGTCACCCCTGTACGAAGTCCCGATATTATATTTTTAAAAAAAAAAGTGATTATGATTAATTTATATATTTTATTGAATAAACCATTAGCCATTTATAATGAAAAAAAAAAAAAAGGATCACGTCTACCTCCTCAGAAAAATGAACGTCACCATAGGATTTAAATTTCTCTCGGTTTCGGGGGCGTGGCCGCTTCACACGTTCATCGGGTAATGACACACGGGGAAATCTGACCCCAACTGAGATATTTCGCGGAAAAAAAAGAGGACACAGAGCGAAGAAAAGGACCCCCCCCCCCTCTCCTCCCCTCTCCCCCTGGGGTGAATCGGCCCTTAATTGGACGTTTCCGAAAAAGGGGAGGATGGGTTTTTCCGGGCAAGGGTGGCGGACGGGCGCAGGGGGGTGGAGGCGAGCAAACGCCAAGAGAGTTCCATGACCCCGTCGGGGTGGCTTTTGCATGGGCTTTAAAGAGTGCCCGCGCCCGGTCCCATGCAATCTCGGCCTCGGCCTTTCCGCTTTCCGGACGGTGATGCGCCCCCCCATTGTTTGTTTGCCACGATGCTAGTGCTTGCATGTAGCTTCGTGCCCTCCTACTTCTCTTTCCTATAAAAATTTTTTCGGCATTAGGAGACTCTGTCACATTTTCTGGTAACTCCCCCCATTTTGGGGCGCGTGCTCGGACGGGGGCAGACCTTTACCTCCCGCAGGGAGGGTGTGTCTGGGGCCTTTAGAAGGCCTCCCTTTCGTGTGCATAGGTTCCATTTTTTTTGTTAGGACTGGTCTGGCAGCCCATCTGATGACTGCCACTTTTTTTTCTTTCGAAAGGGCGATGGGCAGGTGACCCCCCCTTGTCAGGTTCAGCCGGGTTCTGTCAAATACATGCTAGACAAACATAAAGTTCCCGTCCTGTATAGGAAGTACCTGGATAAAAGTTGTCTTTCTCCTCCTGGATAAAATAGTCGGGTTGGCTATTTCAGGGGGATGAAAAAACTTACGGGAAACAGGTCAGGTCCCCTCTACTCTCACTAGGTGAAACTTTGGGGTTTCAGAGAGAAGGGGGATTCCGTTAACCCACCCCCCAAAAAGAACTGCCTGGAAAAAAGTCAGCTCCTCTCCCCACGTGATGGAAACGTCGGGGGTTGGTGTTTTCAGGGGGGAAACGAAGGAGCTTACGGGAACGGGTAAGGGGAAACCCCCTTCCCCTTCACTGGGGTGAAACCCTTTTTGGATGTTTTCCCCCAATGAGAAGAGGGATTCACCTTAAAACCGTTCCCCATAGGAACCTCCTTTGAAAATTTTAATTTCTCTCCCTCATGGGAAAAACATCTGTGGCCGGCTGTTTTCAGAGAAAAAGGAATTTTGACGGGAACGGTGCAGGCCCCCCTTTTTCTCAATGAGGTGAAACAACCTTTTGGGGGTTTTCAGAGAAAAAGAGGGATTCACTTTGAAAAAAGGGGTAAGGGCCCCTCCGAGGAGCGGAGAGGAACTGCCTGGAAAAAGTGAAAAGCTCCCTTCCTCCCTGAGGGGGACAGAAGTTTTCCCTAAATGATTTCCTGTAGGTGGAAGGGCATCCCCTCGGGGATCCCCAGAGGTTAAACCTACCCACGGGTTTGCCGTGCGGGCACCCTTGTGACTGGGAGACGGGAGTCCGGGAGGGTTGACGATGCGTGCACGAGTACCCCTGCGGCTAGCAACACGCCTCTTTGGTCTCTATTCTGGAAAACAGGCGGCCGACCCGGCCCGGTCGGTAAATCGGCTGGTCTCCCTCGGGGGGCTGGGGTCAGATCATTCTGCCGTTGGGAAAACCCCACACTGCCCGTCGTACCAGTGCAAGGGCTAAAGGGTTTCATATATCCCACTCATCCCCCTTTTTTGCTGTTAGCTTTGGGTTTTTTAGCACTCACTTCCCCTTTTTTGGACTCCGTCTTGGGTGGGGGGTGAGTGAATGAAGACGGGCCAAAGTTAGGAAAATTTTTAAATCAAACCCCCCACAGACAACCCCTTACTGTTGACGACCCGTGCAAGGCCCAGCCCAAGCGCCACCCTGAAGCCTTACGTCCTCCGGGGGGCAAAAAAAAACCCCGAGCACAGGATGACACTGTCATGCCTCTCCCAAAGTGGCGACAAGACGAAAAAAATCGTACAAACTGTCTTCCCCAGATTTTTTCAACAGAGGGGACTCCTGCGGGCCCCCTCCAGGCCCCCCCCAGACCCAAAGTCCTGACCCCCCTCGGGGACACCCCCCCGCTAATAAGACGCAGTGGTGCCCAACCCCCCCGGGAAAACAAAGCGGTCCCTCCCGAGCAAGCCCCCAAAAGCCGAAAGGGCGGACCAAGGCCCGAGGCCGATCCGCCTGAATGGGATCTGGCCCCGGGCTTTTCCTAAAAAATTTTAAGGTCCCCTTAACCCAAAAGGGGCTTCACAATGCCTACCAAAGGGTAAGGGATTAAACCAAACGAAAACCGGCTTCGTGGGGTTGGGGACAGGAAAGTCTGTGCCCAAAAATGGGGCCCCCCCTTTTTTTTCCTGGGAACGGGGTTAAAAATAAAGTGACCCCTCGTTTAATCCCGGGGAGAAGGACAAAGGGCTACTTCCCAGCCAAATTGGGTGTCCTTCAACCCAAAATCGGGGGTTTTTCCCTTTTTAAAAAGGGGAAACCCAAGGAAATCCGCCATGGGACCCCGCTTTGTCGGGGTAGAAAACCCCTACGCAAATTCCCTGAACACCGGTTTTGTCCTGGCCCCCCACCCCAAACCTTTACGCCCCTGGGGGAGGACAAAAACCGAGGTTCATCAAGGGACAAAAAAGAAAAAAAAGGCCCCCCCAAACAAAAGAAACCCCCCGGACCTTTTTCCTGCGGAAAAGGGGTCCCCCCAAAGGGGGTTGAAAAAGGGAAATTTGCCTGCCCCCCCCCCAGGGGGAGGCAAAAGCAAAAGGGGTGCCTCAAAAAGCCCCCCCAGAAGAACCCCAAATGGGTTCCCCCAAAAAACAATGAGGGGAACCCGGGAAAAAAGGTTGCACCCCCTTGCCCAGGACATTTTTTCACAGGGGGAAAATTATCCGACCCGGGTGTGGTGCGGGCAAAAAACCTTTCCGGGCCCAAAGGGAAAAGAGGCGGAAAAAGGCAGTCGACTTTTCCCATGAACGCTTTCCCAACAGACTGTGAAAAAGCATAAAGGGGAAGGTTTGGGAGAGGGGCCAAATAAGCCCATCCTTCCCTCACCCCGGGTCGAGACTCCCCTCCCCTTTCTCCAACCCAGGCTACCCCCTCAAAAAAGGGCCAATAGCCAGGGCTATGCCCCACGGGCAGAGCCTAACCGGGCTGATTCCGTGCCAAAACCCCGAATCAAAGAAGCTGAGCCTGCCCAGGCAAGGCCAGCTAATTCAAAAAACGCCTGGCCAGAAAAAAAGCCAAAGACGAAAAGTCAAGCTACCAAAGGGCCCCTTCCCCCCCCCATGGATCCGGGGGATAGCCCGACAGCCGAAGGAGCCTTTCAACAGTGAGATCTCCAATGGAGTTGTCAGCTCCCCCGTCCCCCGAATATGAAGTTTTCCTGATGTAACTTAAATTAGTAACACATGGCACGCAATCTAAGTATTCCTGCAGGGGAACATCTGTGGCTTCCCCCAAAGGGAGTGCCATCCCAAAACCCATAGTGCGATAAAGGAGCTTGACATCGTCAGCTCCAGGAGACTTATCAGTGAACTGTTCGCTTCCCCGGGGTATCACGTCTATGCGTGCCACTTCCGATGGCAAAAGAGGCCTATGACCCCGGTGAAAGCATCAAATTCCCTGCTCCCCCATACCGATGCCCGCACTTGGGAAAGGTTTAATCTCTTGCCGTCGAGATTCACTGGCCGGGGGCCCCCGAAATTGTACATGTGTACACAGGGCCCCACTGCAAAGCTTAGACATCCCGCCGGATGTGCTTCCGCGCACACGACCCAGTGTCATAGGGGGGGGAAATTCAAAGCACCCACCCCATCCTGGCTCCCGCGGGCACCCATGCGGGGTGGCCTCACATACCAACGTGCTTGAGACATTCCCCGAATCGCTCTCCTCAACAGCCAGGAGCCAAAGCATGTGAGAGGGGGGTCCTAGACCTCACCCTGGCCACTGCGACTCTGGTGGAGAGGATTGGCTGGCGGTTGATGAGCCGTCACTAGTGACCATTATGGCACTATAACAAACCCCCATGGATAGTGGCCCACCGAAATACCACGACCGAATCCAAGTGGAAAAAAACAAGGCCAACTGGCGGCATTCCCGACGCCTTGGGGCCCCCCCGGTCTGGGAAACCTCCCACGGCGAAAAAGTAGAAGTGCTACAAACCCCACTTGTAAAACCCTTGATGAGGGGCCCCACTGACCATACCCAAAATCGGCCCGGGTCCCGAGTCAAGGGCGCCTGGTACTTAATGAGGATTAAGGGGGGGGGTCAACCCCGGGTAAAAATTTCCGAAAACATTTCCCCAAGGCAAAAAAAAAAAACAACCTAGCCCCCCCTAAAAGGCTGTCAGGGACACCATGGAAACTGCCGCAGAGTGAGGCAGGAAAAAGGGGGTGGAAAGGGGGAGTCTTTCGTCACCGTACCACCCTCCAGAGCTATGGCAAAAAGGGTCAAGCGGCCACCAGCCCCAGCCCCCAGATCACGCACCACGCCCCCAGGCGAACCAAAAGACTGGCGCGGAGTTCTCTGTGAACGATCACATCTGCCAGCTGAAATGAGGGCAAACAAAACGCCTACAACCAGACAGCTTGCTCACATCAAAAAAAGGGCAGCCGAAACCCCCATAACTCAGAAATTTCTTTTCTCTGAGGGAACTACGAATTCCTAAAACCCTTTGCAACTTAGCCCCGGGGGGACGACAGGATCTCGACCCCATCCCCCCTCCCGCCCGGGGCTGGTAGGGCTTGCTTTCCCGCAACTGATCAAAAAGCCTGGGAAACTTCCACTCTACCCCAAGCTGGAAAGGGCTACCATAGTTCCCATCCCTAAACCAAAAAGGGGCCGGGAAATACCCGCTCCCTCTCCCCCTCCTGTCTGGCCAAGACTGCCCCAGAGGTGGTACTAACCCGGGTCCAATGGAAAATGGACCCCCCACACACCCTCCACGGGTTCACCAGGGGGATGAGAACAGTGGCCCCGATCCCCGCTCTTGAGCACAATAAACACGGGCGCTCTGTGGGAGTTATCCTTGACCCCAGAAGCTTTCGAATTGGTAAATCCCCTTGCCATTCAGGGAGGCCTGATCCAAAAGGAAACAGAGGTAAGTCTTGGCTTGGATAGGTGACACTTTACAAAAGAACAGCCCGAGTCAAAAACCCAAAGGGCCCTATCACAGCACATGCCACTAAAAAAGGAAAACCCCCGGGGGGGGTTCTCAGTCCACCCTTTTGAAAACACTAATTCCCCGTATCCTCAACATAAACCTCCCATGGGGGCAAAAACTCTCCTATGCAGACGACCTTGCATCATCTCCCCGACCACCTGCCTAAACAAAACCCGCGTTTTTTGGTTGGTATCCGGGAGTGTTTTTCGAAGGACTAAAGATCTCTGCAGCCAAATCCAAACCCTGGCTCTGAGACAGAGAGTTCAAGGCCGCTGAAAATCCGGGAATGGACTTGGAGTGGGTTCAGGGAAAACCCCACCTTGGGGTATGGATAGACCGGACCCCCTCCTTCCCCCAGGGGGTCCGTACCTACTTTACCGAACAAAGGCAAGACTGTCTTTCATGAGAGCAAAAAGTGGAAAACCATGGGGCCAGACACAGATACAAGATCTTCTACATACTGCTGTCAGGCCCCTTGTAGACTATGCCTCCCTCGCTCTGATTGGCATTAAGAAAAATATAAAAACCGATTGGGAGAAGTCCCAAAACGAACCGCCAGGTCATTCTGGGTCCCCAAAGTGGGCGAAAGGGCCCCCAACCCCTATGGGGACAAACCCCCTCCCCCCTTTGGCCTACAAAATTGATCTAATGGGGAGCCCAAATTCTTATCAAGGTCATCCAGGCTCCCAGGAACCAACCAAACCAAATAGTCAGTGCCTAAATAAGATAAAGAGCTGTTTGCAAAAGACTCCCGGCTGTCTCACACAGCCCGGGGGCTAATAGCCATCACCAAAGACCGCTACTGGGCCAAGGCATGGACTCCCCCCCCAACCCTGACTTTGTCGAAGCCCCCCCGCCGTGGGCCAAAAACCTCATAAGTTTTCGGTCGAACTGGCAAGAAAAAAGAAGAAAATTTCCCAGCCTAAAGGCAAAAACCCAAGGGTCATTGCAACCCTCACCCCTCCGAGGAGCAAAAATATTACCGGATGGATCGGTCGATCCCCTTTACCCACACTGCAGGGGCCCCGGTTCCAGCAAGGGTGCCCCAGTACCTGAGGGTAACAACAACGCCTCCCCGCTACAGGGAAGGCATTTGCTATCATTGGAGCACTGAGCCACGCGTCCGTGAGGAAGGTCCGTGGGCTACCCCAAAAGACTCCAAAGGAGCCGTCGACTGTCTTCAGCAGCGCTCACCCACTGACAACATCTACCTCCTACAACCATCCGCACAAAAGCACAAAGGATGCTTGCTCAGGGTAGAAGAATTTTTCTAAACTGGGTTCCCAGCCTATAGGGGGCAAGGCATAGCTTGCTGCAATTTGCCGAAATCGGGCCCCGGGGAGCCCCCCAATCTCTTGATAATAAAATCAGAGCCGAAATTTACTTTGGAGGGAATGCCCGGGGACGGCCAAATCCCCCTCCTGAGCTTTACAAAAGGAAACGAGATATTCCCCCTCGGCCCCGGGCTCGTGCCACGGCCCATGAACCACTTTCACTCTCTGAAAAAAACCAGAGGGACCGAATCATTCTGCACAGAATGCGCCTAGGTTACCACTGTGCATGGCAGATTATAAAAACCAAGAACGGAAAGAGGTGTTCATGCTTGCGGCGAGCCAAACGCCACACTGGTACACTACTTGGAGAAATTTCGTGCACCGCTTCCTAAGACAAACCCCCCAGAACACGCCGTCGTGCTGGTAAAGAATTATGCAGATTTCTTTCACCCCGGCTAAAGGAGCGCCTGCTGGGAATCCCACCCCATGTCAGACCCAAATAGACAGCCATAAAAGCTGCACGGCCGGGCCCAAATGAAAGGCCCGGGGGAAGCCAAACTTCCCAAAATCTAAACAAGCAAGTATATTTCGCGCCGTTTTTTGGCGGTATTTATGGTGTTCGTGCGTCTGGCTACGTCACGAACTTTCACTTCCCTATTTATTAAAAATTGTAACTTTACATACAGGTAAAATATACTGCTTCATGTAAGAAAAAAAAATAGTTCCCAGTTAAAATAAAAATTCAAAAACTCCAAAAAAAAGATGGAAATAAAAGTACGATGGAAATACTCGGAGCCCGAGATAATAATAAAATTTTCAAAATTTTATTGAAAATTTAAAAAAAAATAGAAAATCGAAAAAAATTAAATTTTGGGTCCTAAGCCCAGCAAAATGAAGACTTTCCCATAAAATCGAAATAAAAAGAAAACGGGTTAAAAAGGGGAAAATTCACTAAAATACAAAAACATAAAACAAAAAAAAAGCCAACAAAAAAAGGCTCGACCCCCCCCCCCAAAAAAAAAAAGAAAAAAAAAGACCAGGGGTGAACAAGCGAAGTCCCCCGGGCCACGGCCCCAAAAACGGGAAAAGAGTAGTGGGGGATGCTCTTGAAAGCCCAGGGGGAGGAGGGTTGGGGTGTCCCCCTTACATTACATAAACTTTCTTATTTTTATCATTCTTACTGTTTCCCGTTCTCTCTCTTTACCTTTTAATATTGCTGCCCCTTACCCTCCATCATCTCACGCCGTTATTTTATTATTTTAGATTATTATGATTATTATGATTATTTGTTTTTTCATTGTTATTTTGTTATTATTTTTTTATTTTTAAATTTTTATTATTTTATCATTACATTTTATTATTATTATTTTATTTTTAATACTACTTGGTTTTTATTATATTATCATTATCTTTACTTCATTTGTTATCATTTTTATTATATTATTATATTATTATTATTTTTTTAAAATTATTATTATTATCATTATCATTTTCATGTTCATTATATTTGAATTATTTTTATTATTATTTCTTTTATTACCATTCCACTGTTATCATTATCATTTTTATTACATTATTAATGTTACCATTGTTTTTTTCTTTATTTTTGTTATTATCCCCATTGTCATGTTTTCATTATCATCTTTTTTATCATTTTTAAGTTACCATTTTTTATTATCTTTTGTTTTTTATTTACCTCCTTTTTAATATCTTAATTTATTATTATTATTATTATCCTTTATATTTCTTAAAAACAATTTTTTATTTTTTATTATTATTATTATTATTATTATTATTATTATAATAAAAATAATTAAAAATAATAATAATAATAAATAAAAATATAAAAATTTAAAAAATTAAATAAATTGTTTAAATGATATATAATGATAAAAATAAAAATAATATTAATATTTAAAAGGATGGTGAAAATAAAAACAAAAAGAATAATAACAATGGAAACATTAAAATGATAAAAAAGTGATAAAAAAACAGTGAAAATTTTTAAAATAACAAAACAAAAGAAAAAAACAGGGGTAACATTAATAATGAAAATAAAAATGATAATGAAAAACGTGTAATGGTAATAATAAGATAATAATAAAACAAATTACAAATCATAATGAATAATGAAAATGATAATGATAATAAAAATAATAATAATAATAATAATATAAAAAAAAAGTAATAATTACACTACTACTACTACTAATAAATAAATGATATAATATAATAATTATTAAAATAAATAATAATAAAAAAATATAAAAATAAATAATGATAACAAATGATAGAAAAGAAAATGATAAAATAATAAAAACCCCATGTAGTTTTAATTAATAATAATAATAAAAATAATAGTATCAAAATCAGTAAAATCAATGATAATAATAATAATAATGATAATAATAAAAATAATACAAAGATAATCAAAATAACATAAAATCAAAATAATCATAATAAAAATAAAAAAAGGGCGATGATATGATGTGTGAAAATGGCAGAAATTTTAAACAAGGTAAAGTATGAGAACAAAACAAAGAATATATAAAAAATGAAAATGTTTGATAATTTAAGTGCATCCAATCCTCCTCACCTCGGGTTTTCAAGAGCACCCCCTCACTACTCGTTTCCCCGTTTTGGGCCGTGGCCGGACTTCGCTTTTTTCCCCCCTGGTCTTTTTTTTCTTTTTTTTTTTGGGGGGGGGGGGTCGAGCCTTTTTTTTTTGGCTTTTTATTTGTTTTATTTTTTTTTGTAGTTTTAGTGAAGTTTCCCTTTTATAGCCGTTTCTTTTTTTTTTTCGATTTTTAGGAAGTCTTCTTTTTGCTTCGTTCTTGGCCCCAAAAAGTCTATTTTATTCGATTTTCTTTTATCTTAATCAAAAATATTTGTCTAATTTTTTCATTATTACTTATCTTCCGAGTATTTTCCCCCCGCCCTCTTTTATTTCCCATCTTTTTGTTCGTTTTTTTTGATTTTATTTTTAACTAGGAACTTTTTTTTTTTCCTATACATTAAAGCGTATTTTTAGCCGATGAAAAAGTTACTTTTAAATAAATATGGAAATGTATAGTTCGTGCGTAGCTCATACGTCACAACCCATAATCCCGCCAAAAACGGGCAAAATATACTTGCTTGCTTGAGTTTTGGGGAAAGTTCTGGCTTCCCCCCGGGCCTTTCACTTATGGCCCGCCTGTGTCAGCTTTTTATGGCTTCTCATTTTTTGGTCTGACACTCGGGGGGGTTTGCCAGCGGGCGCTTTTTTACCCCCGTGGGTGTAAGCATCTCGCAAAACCCTTTTTCCCCAACGACGGCTGTGTTCTGTGGGGTTTTCTTGGGAAATTGCGTGTGCACGCAATTCTCCAGTAGTGACCAGTGGGGGCGTTTGGCTCCCCGCAATGCATGCAACCCTCTCTTCATTTTCTATGTTGTAAATCGCCATGCACAGTGGGTAACCTAGGCCCTTTCTGTGCAAAATGACTTGGTACCTCTGTTTTTTATTTGAAGTGCCGGGGTTCATAGCCTGTGGCTCTGAGTCCAGCTCCGAGGGGGAAATTCGTTTCCTCCTGTGAAGCTGCGGGGAAAGGATTGGCCGTCACCGTGACTTCCCCCTAATAATTTCGGCTCTGATGTATTATAAAAAGTTTTGGGGGGCTACCCCGGCCGATTTCGCTAATCTTCAGAAAGCTCATTGCCTCTGTCCCTATATGGCGGGAAAACCCTTTTTAGGGTAATTCTTCTACCCTGAGCAAGTCCTTTGTGCTATTGTGCGGATGGTTGTCAGGGGAGATGTTGTCATGGTGACGCTGCTGAAACAGTCGGGGCTCCTTTGGAGCTGTGGTAGACCACTTTCCCTTTTCCCTCACGGACGCTGGCTCAGTGCCCCCCTGATAGCAACTCCCTCCCCTGTAGCGGGGGCGTTGTCTGTTCCCTCATGGATATGTGGCTCCCTTGCTCAACCCGGGGCGCCTGCAGTGGGGTAAAGGGTCGACCGATCCATCCGTGTAATATGTTCTCTCCCGGGGGGGTATGGTTGCAATGACCCTCTGGGTTTCTCCCTTTTAGCTAGGCGTAAAATATTCATTCTTTTTTTTTGCCATCTCATGACCGAAAAACTCTATCGGGGTTTGTGCCCACGGCGGGCTTCGACAAGTCAGGTGGGGAGTCCATGCCCTTGGCCAGTAGCGGTTCTTTGAGCTGATGGCTATTAGCACCCGGGCTGTGTGAGACAGCCAGGATCGTTTGAAAACGCTCTTATCTTATTCTGGGCATCTGCTATTTTGTGTCTTGGGCTTGTTTTTCCTGGAGCCGGTGCCCTTTGAAAAATTTGGGGCTCCCATTAGATAAATTTTTGTGGGGCCAGGGGAAAGGTTTGTCTCCACTGGGAGGTTGGGCCCTTTCGCCACTTTGGGCACCCAAAAATGACCCTGGGGGCTTCGTTTTGGACTGTCTCCAATCGGCCCTTTATATTTTCTTTTAATGCCAACAGAGCGAGGGAGGCATGTCCTAAAATGGGCCTGACAGCATGTTGTAAATGATCTTATACTTGTGTCTGGCCCCTATGCTCTTCCCTCTTGCCTCATAAAAGACAGTTTTTCCCTTTGTTCGGCCCAAGAGGGAAATGGACCTCCTGGGCGGAAGGAGAGGGTCCGGTCTATCCATCCCCAAGGTAGAGGTATTCCTGAATCCCCCAAGTCCATTCCCCTGATTTTCAGACTTGTCCCTTGAACTCTCTGTCTCAGGCCATGCTTTGGTTTTGGGCTCAGAATCTTAGTCCTGTCCTGCAACACTCCTGGGATCCATCCGACAACGCTGGCTTTTTTTAGGAGTGTGGTCCATGGAATATAGCAAGGTCGTCTGCATGGGAGATGATTTTGCCCCCACGGGGGAGGTTTAGTTGAGGAACAGGACTTAGTGTGTTCAAAAGGGCTGGACTGGAAAACCCCCCCCTGTGGCTTTTCCATTTTCTAGTGGCATGTGCTGTGATGGGACCTTGGAATTTGACTCGGGCTGTTCTTTTCGAAAAGAGTCACCTATCCAACCCAAGAGCTTACTCTATTCCCTTTTTTTGGATCGGCTCTCCTGAATGGCAAGAGGATTTACCATTCAAAGCCTTCTCCAGGTCAAGGAATCTGCCACAGATGCGCCCGGGGTTTTTGTGCTCAAGACGGGCTATGCTGGCACGTTCTCATGCCCCTGGTAACCCTGGAGGTTTCTGTGGGGGTCCCTTTTTCCTTTTGGGCCCGGGTTTCTCCATCCTCTGGGCCCGTCTTGCAACAGCTGAGGAGAAGATGGAAGGTACTTCCCCGGCTCCTTTGGTTTTTAGGGAGGGGAACTATGGTAGCCCTTTCCCACTCTGGGGTAGAGTGGAAGTTTCCCAATTTGTTGATCATTGCGGGAATGCAGCTACCACCAGCCCCAGGGGGGGAGATGAGGGGGTCGAGACCCTGCGTCCCCGGGGGCTAAGTTAACTGCTTTTGTGCTCTCGTTTTCCCCTCAGAAAAAAGATAACGCTGAGTTATCGGTTCGGCTCCCCTTTCTCTGTGTGAGAAATCTGTCGGGGTTTGCGTTCTTTTTTTGCCCTCCCTTCAGCTGGGAGACTTCCTACTCGTTCTCCAGAGAACTCCTGCCCAGTTTTGGCTTCTGCCTGGGGGGCGTGGGGCTGCATCTCGGGGGTGAGCGGCTGGGGGCTCGCTTAACCCGTTGCCAAGCTCTGGAAAGGGGGTACGGGGATCGAAAAACTCCACATTTCCCACTTTTCCTGCCTCCCCTGCTGGGAGTTCCATGGGGTCCCGGCAGCCCCCTTAGGAGGGCTAGGTTGTCGGTTTTTTTTTTCCCTTTGGAAAAAGTTTTGGACATATTTACCCCGGGTTCCTCCCTAACTCGTCTTGAAGTCCGGCGTCCTTGTACTCGGGGGCCCGGCCGATTTTTTGGGTTTGGGCAGTGAGGCTGCCTCATCAATGGGATTTACAAATCTGGCTTGTAGCCTTCTACTTTTTTGCTCTGGTGGGTTTTTTGCTTCTCAACAGCGGGGCCCAAAGGGGCTCTGGAATGCCCGCCAGTTGGCCTTGTCTGTTTTCCATCTTGGGTTCGGTCTGGTATTTCGGCTGGGGCCCCATCCCTGAGGGGTTGTTTTTGTGCCATAATGGTCACTAGTGACGGGCTCATCAACACCCGCCATCCTTCCACCAATCGCAGTGGCCAGGGGGAGGTCTAGGACCCCTCCTCTCACATCGTTGGCTCCCGGCTGTTAGGGGAGCGATCTCGGGGGAAAGTCTCAGCACGTTGGCTATGTGACGGCAGCCGCATCCGGGGCCCCGCAGGGGGCCAGGTGGGGTGGTGTGCATTGAATCTCCCCCTATGATCACTCGGTCGTGTGCGCGGAAGCACATACCCGGGTGATGTCGCTATTGCGTGTGGCCTGCTGTAACATTCAAAATTTTAGGGGTCCCCCGGCCACTAATCTCGACGGCAAGAGATTCACATCTCTCCCAGTGCGGTGCATCGCTTTGGGAGCGGGAATTGATGCTTTCACCAGGGGCACAGCCCCTTTTTCCATCGGAACGTGGCAGCGCTAGACGTGATACCCGGCGAAGCGAACACTTCCCTGATAATGTCTCCTGGGGCATGACGATGTCAAAGCTCCTTGATGCCTATTGCGTAGAGGATGGCACTCCTTGGGGGAAGCCACAGATTTTCCCTGCAGAAACTTAGATTTCGTGCCATGATGTTACTAATTGATAGTTCATCAAAACATCGTCATTTCGGTTGACGGTCGGAGTTGACAAATCCATTTTGGGTCCTCACTGCTTGAAGGGCTCCTTCGGGTGTCGGCTATCCCCGATCCACTGGGGTGGAGAGCCTTTGGGTGCTCTGACTTTTCGTCTTTTTCTTTTCTTGGCCCGGGTGTTTCTGTCATTAGCTGGGTTGCCTGGGCGGTCGCTTCTTTTGTTTGGGTTGTGGGCCCGAAACAGCCTGGTTTGGGTCTGCCCTTTAGGGGATAGCCTGGCTAGGCCTGCCCTTTAGGGGATGCTGGGTTTTTGGGGAGGGGAGGGAGTCCGACCCGGGGTAGGGAGAGGATTGGGCTGATTTTGGCCCCTCCTCTTTTCCCCCTTTATGCTTTTCACGTCTGTTGAATGTCGTCATGGCAAAGTCGCTGCCTTATCCCCTCTTCCTTGGTCCTGGGCAAGGGTACTGCCACTGCTGTGACCACAGCAGTATCAGGACAGATGTCCCCCCTCCGAAGAAAGTCTTCTGGGTCTGGGGGGGACCGGGTGGGGCTGTTGGGAACTTTCTTCCTGTGGTTTTTCTCCTTGCTTACTTGGGGGAACTCCTGATTGTCGGAGATCTCCGGTTTTCCCGGGGGGCAGCTTCCTTCCTTTAGGGGGTCGGGAAGCCTTTTTTGCTTGTTCCCCCCCCCGACGTAGGTGCCTGGGGGGGGAGGGAAAAAATCTGGTCGCTTCTTAGCAACCTCTTGCCGTTTGGGGCCGCCTCTTTCCTGACAGGCAAGCCAGGCTCCCCGGGGGAGCCCCTTGGGTTTTTGTCTTCTTTTCTTCTTTTTGTGCCTTGATGCACCCTCGGTATTGTGTGCCTTCTACGAAACCACATTTTTTGGGTTGGCTTTACATTACCTGGTGGGGTCCGTACTTTGGGCCCTTTAACCCGAGTGGTTCAGGCATATAAGTGCGTAGGGGGTAGGTACCCCATTACCGATCAAGGGTGGAGCTTTTGGGGGACCTTTCGGGGCACCAGGCTTGCCCGGTTGGAGCTTCCCCTTCGAAATCGGGAAGCCTCCACACCTGTGGGTTTAATTATCACCCCACCCAAAAACCCCAAAAAAAAACCACCCCCCTCCTCCCCCGGGATTCCAGTGGGGGAGGCCACTTTTTCCCCCCATCTTTTTTGCTCCTTTGTCCCTCAGGAAAAAAAGGGTGGTGTCTTTGGGCACGATATCTGCCCCCGATCTCGCGCAACCCCGGGGGGCAGCCGGATTTTGCTTGGCTCTCCAATGCCCTTACCCTTTGGTAGGCATTGTCGAGCCTTCGGGTTTACGGGGACCCTTAATTGCGGGAAAAAGCCCTTGGGGTCCAGACTGCCATGAGTCGCTCCGGGCCCCGGGCCCTTTTTTGGGCCGCCCTTTCGGCTTTGGGGGTTTCTCGTGGGGCACCAGTGTTTCGCTGGTTCAGCTGTGCTCCTGATTCAGTCAGTGGGGTCGTCTGAGGGGGGTCAGAGACCTCCTGGGCTGGGGGCTGGCCTGGAGGGGCCGCACGAGAGTCCACTGTTGAACAAATTTGGGGACGCATGTTTTTACATGATTTTTCGTCTTGTCCGCCCTCTTGGCAGCAGCATGACAGTGTCATCCTGTGCTCGGGGTTTTTCTTTTGCCCCCGGGGGCACGTAAGGCTTCAGGGTGGGGCCCGTGGGCTGGGCCTTGCCCGGGGGTCAAAAGTAAGGTCTGTCTTTGGGGGGTTTTTATTTTTAAAATTTTCCTTACCTTTTCATGCTTTTCCACTCACGCCCCCCCCAAGACGATCCAACAAGGGAAGCTGAGTTAAAACCCATTCTAAAAGCAACGGGTGATGATGGAATATCAGCCATTTACCCATTGCACTGGTACGCCGGACAGTGTGGGTACCAAAGGCGATGACTGCTTGACCCTAGCCTCCCGAGGGGGACCACCGATTACCTGCCGGGCCCCGGATCGGCCGCCTGCTTTCCGAATGAGCCAAAGAGGGGGGTTGCTAGCCGCAGGGCGTAATCGTGCACGGCAAACGCTCAACCTCCAGGGTCCCGTCTCCCCGCTACAAGGGGGCCACCACGGCAAACACGTGGGTAGGGGTCAACCTCTGGAGTACCCAGAGGGGATGCCCTTCCACCACAGGACTCATTGAGGGAACACTTCTGCTCCTCCCTCAGTGAGGAAAGGGGGCTCTTTCACTTTTTCCAGCAGTTCCTCTCCGTCCTCGAGGGGCCCTGTACCCTTTTTCAAAAATGAATCCCTCTTTTTCCCCCAAAACCCCCCAAAAGGTTTTTTTTCACCCCATTAGAAAGGGGGGGGTCCTGCACCTGTTCCTGTCATTTTCCCTTTCCCTCTAAAAAAGCCGGCCCCAGATGTTTTTACCACAGTGGGAGAGAAATTAACATTTTTTTAAGGAGGGGTTTTCCCAGGCAGGGCGGTTTTTTTTAAAGGGGAATCCCTCTTCTCTCTGAAACATCCAGGGATTTTCACCTCAGTGGTGAAGGGGGGCCTGTACCTGTTCCATAAGCTCCTTTGTCCCCCCTGAAACAGCCCCCCCGACTGTTTTTTCCCTCACAGTGAGGGAGGGGGGGTGACTTTTTTTTTCCCGGGAGTTCTTTGGCAGGGTGGGTTTAACGGAATCCCCCTTTTCTCTGAAAAAACCCAAGTTTTCACCCCGTGAGAGTAAGGGGACCTGTACCTTTCCCGTAAGTTTCTTCATCCCCCTGAAAAAGCCAACCCAAATATTTCTCACATGAGGAGAAAACTAACTTTTTTTCCGGTACTTCCTATCCAAGGCGGAAAATTTTGTTCTGTCTAAAAGCGCTTTAACAAACCTTGGGTAAGGCCGCAAGGGGTCTACCTGCCTACCCCTATTCGAAAAAAAGAGTGGCTCTCGATGGTCTGCCAGACCAGTCCCCAACAAAAAAAGGCAACTCTATCACCCGTAGGGAGGCCTTTTAAGGCCCCCCGACACCCCTCCCCTGCGGGGGGTAAAGGCTGCCCCTCCAAACACGCGCCCGAAGATGGGGGCCATTCACCAAAGGTGTGCACGAGTCTCCTAATCCAAAATTTGATAGGAAAGAGTAAGCTAGGAGGGCCAAGCTCATGCAACACATAGCATCGTGGCATCAAACAATGGGGGCGCACACCGTCCGGGAAAAGGGGAAAGACCGGGGCCGAGATTGCATGGGACCGGGCGGGGTGATTCTTTAATATGCCCATCAAAACCCACACGTCGAGGATCATGGAAACTCTTTTGGCTTTTTGCTCGCCCCACCGTGCCCCCCTCCGCCCCCCTTCCCGGGAAACCGATCCTCCCTTCTCTGGGGAATCGCCAATTAAGGACCGTTCACCGCAGGGAGAGGGGGAGGAGAGGGGGAGGGGTCCTTTTTCTTCCTGCTGATGCCCTCTTCTTTTTCCCGAATATACTCAGTCGGGATCGATCCCCTGTGTGTCATTCCCCCATGAAAACGGGGTGAAGCGGCCCCCCCCCCGAAACCGGAGAATTTAAAGTCCTAGGTGACGTTCTTTTTCGAGGGGTAGACTGATCCTTTTTTTTTTTTATTTTCATTAAAGGGCTAATTTTTTATTCAAAAAATATATAAATTAATCAAAATCACTTTTTTTTTTAACTTAATACGGGATCGTAAGATGCTTTAACAAGTTTTTTTTTTATTTTTTTTATTAAACTTAATGATTTTTTTTTTTTAGATCATTTTAGAAGTGTTACTTTTTGCTCCAAATGAATTTTTAAATGAAAACTAAAGATCTGCGATACAAAAAGGGGGAAAACCCTGGCTGAATGTCAAGGGGTTGATGATGATGTTCGTCTTTGTTTGTTTGTTTGCTTTTTTTTTGCCCAATGCTTCCCTACCACAACGCATCAAACCTGTGAACCCACACCAATTACATACATTTTTAAAACCCCAAAAGCAAAAAAAACCCCCAATAATAATGATGATAAATATTAATGATAATGGTAAAAATAAAGATAGTGATCAGGGAAAAATAAAATAGTAAAAATAATGATATGATGAGATGATGATATGATGATGATGATGATGATGATGATGTATGATGATATGATTATATGTGTGATAATAATAATAATGTGTGATAATAATAATAGTAAATAATAAGATAATAATATTTATAATAAAAATGATAATAAAGATAAGAAAAAATCAATAAAAAAAATGACAAATAATCAAAATGCTAAAAAAAGTAACTATAACAAAAATAATAATAAAAAAAAAAATAATAAAAATTAAATTTTTCAAAAAAAATGCAATAATAAAAATTTTAAAAACAAAAAAACTTTAACATTATTATTATTATCATTACTACTACTATTACTACTCTACTCTACTATTTTGTTATTATTATTGTTATTAATATTATATCATTTTCTTATAATTATTATTATTCTTATTATTTGTAGTAGTACATCACTAGTATTTTCTTTTATTATCATTTTACTATTATTATTTTCATTTTCATTATTAAATTATAGTATATGGAAGTATATAGTATTTTTTTTCATCTCATTATCGTCATTTTCTTATTTTTATTTTGTTTTTTCTTTTTTTCCTTTTTTATCATTGTTATATAATAATAAAATAAAATAATAAAATATAATATAATACAATAATAAAAATACCAATAATAATAATAAAACAAAAAATGAAAAAAGTAATAGATAATAATAAAGTAATAATAATATAATAATGAAATAATAAAAATAATAATAATATAAAAAATAATAATAATAAAACAAAAAATAATTAATAATAATAAAAAATAATAATAATATTAATAATGATAATAATAAGTATTATTATTATTATCGTTTTTTATTTCAAATTCTTTATCAACATCAATTACTATGTTGTTTTTTTTTATCATTGTCATTTTAAAATTTTTACATTATTTTTTTTTATTATCATTATTTTAATTATTATTATTATTATTTTTATTATTATTATTATTATTTATTTTATTATCATTATTATTGCTTCTGTTATTATTAAAAAAAATTAATAACCATACAACACATAATTATTAAAAAATCTAGTAAAACAAAAGTAACTTGTTCTACTAGCTACTAAACTATAATAAAAAGGGATAATACATAATAATAATAATAATAATAATAAAATTTAAAAATATAAAAATATAAAAATAATAGCCTCCGGGTTGTACGTGGGAAGGCTCGGCCTCTCGAGAAATTTTCAACTGTCCCCGGGGGTTTCTGTTCTGGCTGGGCCCAGGCGGGTAAGGACTAGGTTCAGCCGAGTCACACCACTGACAACGCAGCGAGTCGGCTTGTCGCACAGGCCGGCTCCCCTCATGGGTACCCCGGGGGAGGCTAAGCTTCGCATATCGGGGTTTTATGAATAATAATAATAATAATAAAATAATAATTAATAAATAATAATAATTAAATTACTAATAATAATAATAATAATAATATTATATTTTATTACATTATTATTTTTAAAAATTATTTCCCCTTATTATTATTATTATTTTATTATTATTATTATTATTTTATTATTATTATTATTATTATTTTTGTTGTTTTTGTTGTTATTTTTATTATTATCGTTATTTTTATTATTATTTTTATTATTATTATTTTTACATTTTTATTTGAATATTATTTTTTTTATTATTATTATTTTTATCATATCATTATTTTATTACCCTTATTATTATTATCTTTTTTATTATTTTTTATTTTTATCATCATCATCATCATCATCATCATCATCATCCATCATCTCACATCATCACATCACATCATCATCATCATCTCATCATTATCACTACTTTCATTATCATTTATTCTTATTAATTTCTTTTATCATTATTATATTATCATTTTTTACATTTTTATATTACATTATTTATTATCATTATTTTCATTATTTATTATCATTTTTTTTATTTTCATTACCCCTACTATTTTATGAAAATTTTTTTTATATTTGATTTGATTATTATTATCATTATTTTTATCATTGTTTTTATCATTATTATTATTATTTATTTTCATTATAGTATTGTTTGTTATTATAAAATATATATATATATAATTTTATTATAATATATTTATATATTATATATATATATATTATATATATATACATTAATATACACACATATTTTAAAATATATATATGTATATATATATATATAAATATATATATATTATATATTATTTTATATATATTTTGTATATGTATATATATTATAATATATATTATATTATATATAATTTAATTAATATATTTTATACCACAACAACACAACAAATAAGCATAATTTTGTTTTTATGGGGAAAATATCATCTCCCCAAACTTCCCAGGGCTTTGGTGCAAATTCATTAATGAGGAAACTTTGACCCATAATTAATCGTCGCAATAACCGTCATCGTCTGAGAAGCCAGGTCAAATCTCCACAAAAATGGATCAAAATTTATGCATTTCCTATATTAAAAATGAAGATGCAGAGTACTTATATAAAATAATATATATTATTTTATATTATATATATATATATATTTTAATATATTTTATATATACATATATATATTTTCTCACTCACAAAAACACACACACATCAAACAAACCAAACCCACCTACACAGGCACACACTCTCTTTTACCACACACCGGGGGCGCCGGCGCGAGCACCACACAAAAACCCCCTTCGCGCAAACACACCTACTAAAACCCACACACACCACACATACACACCCCGCACCGTAGCCACACACATGCAACATATTGTCCCCCACACCCCACACACACACACCACACCCCCACACACTAAATTTTATATATATATAAAAATATTATTTTAATATATATAATTTTATATATATAATATACACACATGTTGTGTGTGGGGTTTTTTTTATGCCTTTATATGTTTTATATATTACCTTTGCATATACATATATTATGTACACACACACACACACCACACACACCCACCAACCCCACACGCACGCCCAAAATAAGCACACACACTGCAACCCCATACTGTGTATACACACACCACCACCAGAATAAGCACACACACATGCAAAACCCCTACGTGTGTATACCACACACCACAACCACGCATACACCACACACACACAACACACACCCACACACACACACACCCCACACCCAAAACACACACCCAAAAATATAATATATTTATATTATATATATTAAAATATATATATATTAATTATATATATATATACTACATACATATATATTAAAATAATATAATAAATATAATTATATATACATAATAATCATATATAATATATATATAATATTATTATAATAAATTAAATTAATATTAAATGTGTTTGTGTGGGTGTGTGTGTGTGTGTGTGTGTGTGGGGTGTGTTTTTGTGGTGTTTTTGTGTGTGTATTTTTAAAGTTTATAATATACGTATTCAAAAAATATATTATGTACACCACCCCACAAACACACCACACCCACACCCACACACAACCCCACACACACCACACACACACACCATTATATATAAAATTTTTATAATTTTATATTATATATATTAATATCATAATACATATATATATAATAATATATTAAAAATTTAATATAATAATATTATATATATTTTTAAAATATATATAACTCATACTACATACACACACACACACACACACACACACAACAACACACACCACACACACACACCACACCACACACACAACGCACACACACACACACGCAAACACCACACAACACACCACATATATATAAAAGAAGTAGATAGATAGTAATATAGTATAAATAGATATCACATATCGATATACACACGTGTGTTGTGGTGTGTACAAGAAACACCACACACCACACCACCCCCACACACACACACACACACACAATATATATATATATATATTAATATAATAATTATTATAAATATTATAATATTATATATATTATTATTTAATATATTTATATATATATGTATATATATATATATTATTTAAAATATATATATATATAATATTATTAACAATCCCCCATATTTACTACAAAAATCATACACCCACAGACACCACACACACACAAAACCCCACACACACCACACACACACACCACTGTATGTTTTTATGTATTATGTATGTATATGTTGTATGTAGTATTATGTATGCCTTATGTAGTTGTATGATGAATGTATGGAGTTATAAATACAAACTACATACATAGATACACACACACACCACACACACACCACCCACACCACACACACAACACACCATATATTTGTGTACTACAATACTACATTTTATATATATATATATTATATATATATATATATATAATATATTTAATATTTATATAATGTAATTATAATTAATTAAATAATTTATAATTATAATATTATAATGTATATATTAAAATTAAATTTTAAAATTATATATATATATATATAAAATATATTATAATATATATATATATCTATATATATTTATATAATATATAATATTTTAAAATTTTATTATATATTTATATATGTTGTTTTCCGCGCGTGCGTGAGTGTGTTGTGTGTGGTGTGTTTTTTGTGCATGTCGTGTAGTGGTTCGACAGCCACCTCTACCTTTCAGCAGGCAGGAATTGCCAGACGGGTCCCAATAAAATAAAACTACTACTCTATACTACTACTATGTGATAACAAAGATGATGATATTATAGTAATATCAAAAAAATAATTTAATAATATAATGATAATAATAATAATAATAAAAATAATAAAAAATGGGTAATAATATTGATTATAATTATGATGTAATATAATTATATTGTAATGGAAAAAAAATGATAATAATGATAATAATTAGTAATAATAAAACAATGATATAAAAATGATGATACTATTACTACTAATAATAATATATAATTATAAAAGATAATAAAATATGATAATGATATATTTAAAAATGATAAAAGAAAAAGATAATAATGATAAAATAATAATAATAAAAATAAAAAATAATAAATAATAAAAACAATAAGATACGACGGGTCTTATGATGATAATGGTGATGATATAGATAATGATAAAAATAATGTAATAATATAACAAAGATAAAAATTAATAATAATAATAATAAAATATAATAAAAACAAAATAAAAACAATAATAAAATATTCATATTGATATAAAAAAATTGAATGAAATAGATGATAATAATAATGACTCACTAAAATAAAAGTAATATAAATTTTAAAAACTATTGGATAAAAATAATAAAATGATAAAAGTAGTAAAAAACTTAAAAATATTATAATGATAAAAAATGGAAAAAAAATAATGATGATATAAGAAATGACGAAAAAAAATAATAAAAGATAAGAATATGAACGTGATAATGATATAAAAAATATAATAATAAAAATAATTAAATAAAATAATAATGAAATAAAATATAATAATGATAATAATAATAATCATAAAATAATAAAAATAATAATAACAATAATAATAATAAAAATAAAAGTTAATAAAAAAGATAAAAATAATGATGATGATGATAAAAACAACAACAACAAAAACAACAAAAACAACAAAAATAATAATAATAAATAAATATAATAAAAATAAGAAAAGAAGAAAGAAAAGAAAATGATAAAAATGATGATAATGATAATAATAAAACAAAGGTAGATAACAACAAAAATAAAAATGGGTACTATTACACTAATGAATAAAAATAATAATCTTTTAAAAAATAATAATTATAATAATAATAATAATAGTTGTCTAATAATAAAAAATAATGTAAAAATAGTTGATAATAATAAAAAAATGATAAAATAATAAGTATCAATGATATAATAAGGATAAAAACAATGGGAAAATTTTAAAAATGATAATAAAATGATGAGATAATATATAAAGGGGAATAATGAAATAATAATAATAATAATAATAATATAATAAAATAATAAAATAATAAAAATAATAATAATAATAAAAATAATGACGATGATAATAGATGATAATGGAATAAAAATAATAATAATATAATTAAAAATAATAATAATAAAATTAATAATATAATAATAATAATAAAAAAAATAATAAAATAATGTAAAAATTTAAATTTTAAAAATAATAAAGATGATGAAATGATGATGAAATGGGGCAAAATTAACAATGTAAAAATTGAGAATAGGAAGAGTAAAAAGAACAAATATGATATAAATTTTGTAAAATGAGTGAAAAAATTAAAGATAATGGTAAAATAAAGTAATGATACCAATAAAAAAGATAATAAAAATAATAATAATAATAAAAATAATTATAATAATAAAAGAAAAATATTAGTAATAATTACAATAATAATAATAAAGATAAATAATAAAATAATTAATAATAATAATAATAATAATAAATAATAATAAAATAATAATAATAATAAATAAAAAATAAAAGATAAAAATGATAAAGAAATATCAGTAAAAATAATGATAACAAAAATCAAAATACAAAGAAAAAAAATTATCATATCAAAATACTAATGAAAATAATTATAACAATAATAATATAAAAATAATAATAATAAAGAAATATGAAATTTTTCAAAGTAAGATAATAAAAATCATTGTAAAAAAAACACTTTTTATTATTATTATTATTATTATTATTATTATTATTATTTTTACAACTACTACTACTACTATTATTATTATTCTTTATGGTCTTATCTTACTAAAATTTATTTTATTATTATTAAAAATTTTAATTATATTGTCATTATCTTATTTTATATTATTTTTGGTAGTAGTATCATCATTTTTATTATTACTTTTTTTTTATT
>NW_023651246.1:0-5697 GCF_015228065.2 Penaeus monodon
TGCCCTAGGAAGTGATGATATCCCAAATGATATCTCATTACCGGAGAGCTCCCCAAAATCCTGTTGGCCCTATTCAATAAGATCTATAGGAAGGGCACAGTGCCATCTACATTAAAGTTTTATAACATTCTGTCCTAAAGCCTGGCAAGAGCACTTCCCCCCCCCCCCCCCCCCCAGGGAATTACAGACCAATTCGCTGACCAGCTGCATCTGCAAGCTGATGGAAATGGTAAACTTGAGGTTGGACATCATTAAGTAAAAGAAAATGTGCTAACCCCATATCAATATAAGGTTTTAGAAAATTGAGATCGCCACAGATGCACTTGTGAGGAAGAAACTTACACAGAATTCCTTTGCACAGCAATTGCACATATTAGTCTTATTTACCATGAAAATGTTTGGGAAAGTATGACATACTCCATGAGCTGTATGACATTGGTTTAAGAGGAACATTCCCTACCCTCATACAAAGCTTCCTTACTGACAAAAAGTTTGAATTGGTGGGAAACAGTTGTTCCCCAACCTGGAAGATCAGCGGGAAAGGGGGTCCAAAAGGGAAGTGTCCTAAGTGGGGACCCTGTTGCCATTGCTATAAATGACACCAAAATGTCGTTCCAAGTGCTTTTTCATTTTATTTGTATGTAGATGACTTTACACTGTACTTGCTCAGGAGGAAGCTTACAGGATGTGCAAAGACACATCAGACTGCATAAAACAGATTGGCAGGGGCCCCAAACATACATAGGGGCTCAAGTTTCCCCAAGCAAGACCTTTGGCTATGTATTGCCAAAAATTTGAGGAAGTTCCATTTTCTAATTAAGAAGAACCCACTGCATTTTGTCCAAAGGTGAAGTATTTGGGGACTAAGTTTTGACTTGAGGCTTACATGGGTGCCTCACATCAACTATTTAAAGGTGAAGGCTACAAAATTGCTTAGTATTTTGGGGGTTCTTTCACATCTATCTTGGGGTACAGACCACAAAACACTTGACTATGGATTGAAGCTTATTCATTTGCAACTCCACTGTTCTCCGGATGTTGGACTTGGTCTATAATAAAGTCTCAGAATTTTGCAGGCTTCCATGTCTTTAAATGTGGAGTCCGTGTAGCTGATCCTATGGTAGGGGAATGAGGAATCTTGTTGAAAATCTTATTTTAAAACTCACCAAGGTTCTGGCTGTTGGGAAATTCCCCAATTCCCCCTTGAATAATCAAGTCAAGCTGGATTTGACTTTGGAAAGGGAGGAGACCCGAAGCAGAAGTAGAGAAGGGTTTCTTCAACACATATCTAGTACTAGAATCAGAGCAATATGTACAGATGGTTCGAAATCTGAAAATGTGGGCTTTGCAGCAGTGAGCAGAAGGATATCTGCATTTGGCAGTCTTTCTCCAGCAGCCTCCATCTTCACTGTAATGAATGCCATCCTTGCAGCAGTCAAGATGACTAAAGATCTTACAAATCATTCTATTGTAATATATTGTGATTCTCGTAGTGCCCTGTAAGCAATCAAGAGTGGTAAGAAGGGTTGCAAATTTTGTCAGCACAAAAATAATAACTCTCTATTAGGTGACTGTGTAGTTGGTATCAGTGGAAAGAGGACCTGATCGGAAGGCCATGGCATCTGCCGTTAAGCCCTGTGATGCTAGTTTTCCTCTCCCACACACCGACTTGAAACCCAGCATCAGGAGTTGTCTTCGCGATAAATGGAGGGAACAATGGAGACATACCTCTAGAAAAAAACTGTGAGAGATTAGAGATAACCTTGGCAGTTGGGTGACCAGCATCCATCCCAACCGACAATTAGAAGTTTTATTAACACTAAGAATCGGGCAAACAAGACTGATTCATGGGCCAATGATGGTTAAAACTGAAGCACTTTGTGAGGGATGCCAAGAGAAATTAACGGTTGCAGATGTAGTGGAAAGACCAAAGAGGTATGTACTTGTCTCCGCCATATACATTGAAAGATGTATTGGGGGAGGATTGTGACATAGATCTTATTAGTTTTTTTAGGGAGACTAATATTTTCAATCAGTCTTCATGTTGGCAGTCAGCAATATTATTCCAAGGTCCTTTTCCTTATCACCCAATTTGTATTGGTATAGTGGGTGACTTTTACTTTTTCCAAACTTACATGGCATTTATTAGTGGTGAATTCCATTTTCCAAGTACAACTCCACATGAATAAGTTCTCGATGTCACTTTTGGCATGAGACTAAATCATTGACTAAGACAGTAAACATAATCGGCGCCAAAACCGATCCTTAAGGGACTCTGCTAGTTACTCGTCGCTGAGTGCTTCCCTCAATGATGGTGCTCATCATCTTTTCACGAAGTATCCCATCTATTCATGGAGTTTGCCTTCACTCCACCAAGGTGTTCTAATTTCCAAAATAGTCTTCTATGAGACACCTTATCAAATGCCATCTAAAGTCTAAGTATACACAATCCACCCAGCTGCGTTTCCTAATATCCTTCTAAACAACCTGCATACTAAAACTAGTTAACAAAACTGGTCTATAATTTAGAGGGTTTTGTTTTCGCTGTCTTATATATGGGAGTTGCCGATCTTTCGGTAGTTTTTTTGTGACGGAATTTTGGAAATTAGCACTAACATAATTCTGTGGCACATTCCCTCAGACTCTAGTTAGATGTCTCATATGGTTCCTCTGCTGTAGTCTTGTCTAAACCTTTCAGTAGGTGTTTATTTCATTATTTTTGGTGTGATATTTTCGATATTCTGATTTACGGTTGTACCAGATGTTTGCCAGTACAAAGTATGGGTCTTGAAATTTCTCATTAAGGATTTCACACATTTCTCCTCCTTAATTTAATTTGATCTCTACTTTTAGATATTATTTTATGTAATCAAGAAGATCTCTGGTTGGTTTGTACATTTATTGATTACACTCCTTTCAGAGTTTAATTTCACCTCCCTCATGATTTGGGTATACTAATTTCTTTCCTGTACGTTCATATGCTGCCTTCAGAACCTTTTCAAAGAAGCTGCTTGTTTTCTCTCATTTTCTTGTATTTATCATTGATCACCCTTGGTTATATCTTGCTTCAGTTTGAATCTTGATACAAAATTTTCCACTCCTCTTTTTACAGACTTTGCAAAAAAAATTATATTGTATACCAAGGTTCTCTTCATTCAGGAGTGCTCACAGTTGATGCCATCAATGAAATCTTTAAGGCTTCTGTAATTACCTCTTTTGTAAGTGCACTTTCCTTTTCTTTCCTCACAGTTAGTTTTTTTTCTGTAACTGACAGTATTTTAACTGAATTCCTACTGATCACTTTTTCCTAGAGGAGGACAGTACTCCATATCCCTAATATTATCTTTGTGCTTTCTAAATATTACATCAAGCACAGATGGTCCATCTAGCCCTCTTATCCTGATATGATCTTTTACATACCACACGAATCTGGCTGAGCTCTGGGATCCAAACTTTCCCAGTCAATTTTGCTATTAAAATACCGTTACAATTTTTTTATTAGTTTCCAAAAGTTTGCACTTCCGGCTTTTTAACTTTTTTTGTTAAATTTTTTGGGTAATTTGCTTGTACCACCCCATGAAGGGGTGCAGTACACTGGGTTTATTAATATACTGCTCCATTTGCTTCTCCTCAGTTGCCTTTAGTTCTACTATGAGTCTTGCTTAAGCTCTAACCCTTTAAATATTTTTTTTCATATAAAATATTGCTATCCCCCCCCGGGTATGTGCAATGTGAGTGGTTGTGCATTCGTGCACAGCACATCGCCAGGCGCAAGCATAGCACACACACGTTGCCATATTTTGGTAATCAAATTTTGATTTTGTAAATTATAGTACGATGGTGATTTAGAACCGCCAATAATTTTACCTAATAAAATACCTAATAAAGATCACCACCCAGGCAACTACATAAAACATTTTCTTGCAAGATCTGTCCCCGCTAGCTGCTTAAATTTGCAGGGTGCTGCAGTCATCATCCCACTGCAAACTAAGCTCAAAAAAAAAAATCTTTGGCTAAAGGTTTAGATTTAAAAACTACCAAGATCGAAACTTTAAGAGGTTCCACCCAAACGGGGAAAATGGAAAAAATTTTCCCCCGAGCTGGACAATATGAAAAACACAATGCTTAAATTTGATGGCCCAAAGCTGGCGACGGTATGACAACCACAAAGAAACTTGTTTTCTGTAAGTCAAAAACATAAATCGTTATCAAAGGTTGCAAGATCAAAAACCTTCGTTAAACAGATGATCAGACCCCATGTCCACATCAAAATGACCTTTAAAAATTTTTACTTTTATAAAAGTCACGAATACCCTTGGGCCCCCTGTCAAAAGGAAGAAAACAAAATGCATAGTGGTTTCAGAGCCGGGGGTCCACAACTAAAAAATAAAGATCCAATAGGTCTCCTTCATTTAGGACACTTGTCCCTCGATGCTCGTTGAAGTTATATTGTGTGTGGTGGTGTGTGTGTGTGGTGTGTGTGTGTGTGTATGGGTGTGTGTGTGTGTGTGTGTGGGGGGTTGTGGGTGTGTACATATATATTATATATAATATAATATATATATATATAATAATATATTAATATTATATATATATTTAAAATTACTTATGTGTGTGTATATATAAAATTATATATATATAATTTTAATATATATATATATATATATATATAAAATTATTTAAAATATATAAATATATATAATATATTTTATTTTTACATACCCCAAAAAATTATATATGTTATATAAAATTATATATAATATAATTGTTAAAATTAAATAAATTTTTAATTTTTTAATATTTAATATAAATATTATTTTAAATATATATATACTATATTATTTTTTCCTTTTAATTATTTATTTTATATTTTTAATTTTTTATATTTTATATTTTATTAATATTTTTTTAAATTTATGTATATATAATTTTCTTATTATATTTTTATATATTAAAAATTTTTTTATTTTTATCTTTTTTTATTCTTTTTTAAAAAATACCATTTATATATATATATAATTATAATATTATATTAATATCTATATATATATATATATAATTTATAATATTATTTAAAAAAAAAAAAAAAAAAAAAAAAAAAAAAAAAAAAAAAAAAAAAAAAAAAAACACCACCCCCACACACACACACACACACACACCCACACACACACACACACCCACACAACACACACCCACAACCACACCTAAACTTGCAACGGCATCTGGGGTGACAATGGTCCTAAAAATTAAGGAGACCTATTGGATCTTATTTCTTAGTTGAGGGGGCCTCCGGGCCCGAACCACTATGCTTTTTTTTTTTTTCCTTTTGACATGGAGGCCAAGGGTTTTGCTGACTTCATAAAAGGGCAAAAGTTTTGAAAGGGCATTTTGATGTGGACATGAGGTCTTACATCGGGTTAAAAAGGTTATTGATCTTGCAACCCTTTATAACGATTTTTGTTCTTGACTTCAGAAAACAAGATTCTTTGCTGGTTGTTCATACCGCGCCAGCATTGGGCCATCAAAATTTAAACATTGTGTATTCATATTGTCCAGCTCGTGGGAAAAATTTTTTCCATTTTCCCCCCTTGGGGGTAACTCTTAAGTTTCGATCTTTGGGTGTTTTTATCAAAACCTTTTTTCCCTTGATTTTTTTTTTGTACTTTGTTTGCAGTTGCGGATGATGACTGCAGCATC
>NW_023651247.1:0-5696 GCF_015228065.2 Penaeus monodon
AGGTTTTTTTTGTGAAAAAAACCTTTCCACAACTATTTTTTTTTTAAAAAAGGGGCCCAAAAAATTTTTTTTTTTCCCCGGGGCTTTGGGGGGGCCCACCCCCCCCGTTGGCTTTTCCCAGGGTAGGAAAAATTTTCCCCCAGCACCCCCCCCCCACACATGCTTAAAAAAAATTTTAAAAAAAAAAAAAACAAAAAAAAGGGCGTATTTTTTCCAAAAAAAAAAAAAAACCTAATTTTTTGTAAAAAAAACCAAATTTTTTTTTAAAAAAATTTTTTTTGCTTGTTTAAAAAACAATATTCCAAACATTTAAAAAAGGTTTTGGTTCATGTCTGAAGGGGCCCCCTGGGTCCCCCAAAACATGATACTCAATTTTTCAGTTTTTCCCCCGTTTGATTTTCTCTTTGGAGTGGTTTTCGTGGTAGGGTCCCCCCCCCGTTTTCCTTTTTCCACGGGGGGGGTCCGGTTTTTACCTTTTTAGGTAACCCCTTTTTTTTTCTTATTTTATTCCGGCCCCCCTTGGGAACCCCACCCCCTGAAAATTGACTGGCCTTTGGGCCCCCCCCAGTGGGCTAGGGGAGGCCCCAAACGGGGTGAAAAATTCCTTTTCCCAAAAGGGGAAAAAAACCCCCGGTGGTCCGGTGACTCGAACCCTCGAACTCAGATTGCCGTCGTGACAGGGCCCCCTTTAGGGTTGGGACCTTTTTAACCCCCTTCGGGCCCCCCCCCGGGGCCTTGGGGCGATCATGGGCCCAAAAACCCCCTTTTTTTTCTTTTGGCAAATTTAAGGGGGGGTTTTTTCCATTTTTCCTTCCCCCCCGGTGTTTTTTTTTTTTTTTTTTTTTTTTTTTTTTTTTTTTTTTTTTTTTTTTTCCCCCCCCAAAAAAAATTTTTATTTTTTTCCCGGCCGATTGGGGGGTACTTTCCTCCCCCCCGTGGGGTAGGGGCGGGCAATGAGGTGAAGTTCCCTTTTCCTAAGGGAAAAAAAACCCCGGGGGTGGGCTCGAACCCTGAAAAATCGTTGCCGTCGGGACAGTCTTTGAGTCCGAACCCCCCTCTAAAAAAATTCGGGCCCCCCCCGCGGGGCCCCCCTTAAACAATTGGAAAGGAAAAAATCGCATCGGGTTTTATAAACATTTTAAAGGGAAAAGTTTAACCCCCTTAAATGTTTATGTCAATTTTTTTTTTACCCCTCCCAATTTTTTTAAAAAAAGAAAAAAAAAAAAGGAAAGAAGAAAAAAAGAACCCCCTTTTTTAACTGTCCCCCCTTTTTCCCGTCCCCCCCCCCCTTCCACCTTCAACAATTCTTTACAACCCCCCACAGGAGACCCTAAACCAAAATTTGGGATCAGTGGGTATAAAGGTAAAGGATAATATTTTTATGTAAGTTTCATTCTGTGGGGGGCGTCCCCGCCTTTGCAGGGTTTTTTTAAAAAAAAAAAGGGGAATGGGACAAAAAAGGGGGAATGAAAATTTAATTTTTTTAAAAAAAAAAAGTGAACCCAAAAAATTTTAAATATGCCCCGTTTCCCATCCTTGTATTAGTATTCTTGGGCTTAAAAAAAAAAAAAAAAAAAACATATGAATGTTTAAAAAAAAATCCTTTTGGATTTTTTTAAAAGGGGTTTTTTTACATTGGCAAAAAGTGTGAAAAACGGGAAGGGTTTTCTTTTTTCTGGGCACCTTGGCTTTTTTTTTTTTTTTTTCTTTTTTTTTTTTTTTTTTTTTTTTTTTTTTTTTTTTTTTTTTTTTTTATAGTAGCCACACCCAGGTTAACCAGAGAAACTTATTTTATGCGGACAAAAAAATGTGTTATGGAGAAAAAAACTAAAACGAATGAAAACAGAAAACACGGGTTTACGGTTTTTATGTCTGATTCGAAGTAAATGTGTGCTAGATATTTTTGCATTGTCCCTTATTGTTTTTAATACAAACTTTTTTTTTTTTCACATTGCTTTCCATCTTTGGTCCATTTTTGAAGTTAGTTTGAGATGGGTTTTATTTTGGGACGCATTATTACGAAAGCGAAACATTACCCAACATCGGTTTTTTGATCCTTACAGTAAATTTGATCAAATAGCCTACCTTTTAAAACTTTTGTTAAATCATATTTTTCTGTTACTGTATATAGGTAGAAAAAAAATCATAGAATGTAAATAGCCCATTTCTAACCAGTTTTCAAAGAAAAAAAAAAACTTCATGATTATTAATAAGTGGTACCCATTTTTTGACCTATTTTTAAAATCACTGTTAGTGTGAGTTGTATTAAAAGTAATGTGCGAAGATCAGTCCTTTTTTTTAACCTTTTTTCAGTAAATAATGGCCATTGCTTATTTTTCGCAGTGTCTCTTTTTTTGCCAACAGATATGGAAAATGAAAAAAAAAATATATATATATTTTAAAAGCTACGCAATATGAAAAAAATGAGCAATAAAGAAAGAAAACGAGGAAAACATTGTGAATTTTCCTGTTTTGCAATTTAAAATTCCCTAAATATCAAATGTACATAATTCCGTGTGAAAATATAATCCAAATTAACATTACCCATACATACCCAACACTAAACACAACACACACCACACACACACACACCACACACACACACACACACACACACACACCACACAACCACACACACCACATATATATATATATATATATATATATATATATAATATTATATATATACATATAATATAATATATATAATATATTATATATATTTTTTATTTTTATATAATATATTATATTATATTATATATATATTTAATTTTTTTAAAAATTTTTTTTAAAAATTTTTTTAAAATTTTTTTTTCAAAATTAAACGGGGAAAAAAAACATTTTACCCAAACCTTTTTTTTTTCCCCTTAAGTAAATTTTTAAAAAAATTTTAAAACCAAAAATTTTTTTTTTAAAAAAAAAATTTTTTTTTTTTAAAGTAATTTAAAAAAAAAATTTAAAAATTTAAAAAAAAACCATTTTTTAGTTTTTTAAAAAAAAAAAAAAATTTAATTAAATTTTAAAAAAATTAACCCTTTTTTTTTTTAAAAAAAAAACCTTTTTTTTTTTTTTTTTAAAAATTGGGGGCAAAAAATCCCCCCCCTTTTTTTTTCCTTTTTTTTAAAAAAAGGGGTTTTTTTTTCCCCGCCCCTTTTTTCCAACAAAAAAGGAAAAAAAAAAAAAAAAATTTAATTATATTAAATTTTTAAAAAAAATAAAATTAAAATTTTTAAAAAAAAAATTTTTAAAAAAAAAAAAAATTTTTTTTTTTTTTTTTTTTTTTTTTTTTTTTTTTTTTCCCCCCAAAAAAAACCCAACAAAAACCCCCCCCCCCCCAAACAAAACCCCCCCCCAAAACCCACCACCCCCCAAAACCCCCCCCAAAAACCCCAACCCCCCAAAAAAAAAAAAAAAAAAAAAAAAAATAAAATAAAATAAACAAACAAAATTTTATTTTTTTTAAAAATATTTTATTAAAATTATTTTTTTTGAAATTTTTTATTATTTAAAAAATAATTTTAATTTTATAAATTTTTTTTAAAAATATATTTAAAAAATTTTAAATTAATATTTAAATAAAAAATTTTTATTTTAATTAATTTTAAAAAAAAAAAACAACCCAAAAAAAAACCAACAAAAAAAAAACCCCCCCCCCAAAAAACAAAAAAAAAAAAATTTTTTTTTTTTTTTTTTTTTTTTTTTTTCCACTTTTTTTTCCCCATTTAACTATTTAAAAAAAATTTTTTTTTTTTTTTCTATTTTTTTTAACCCTTAAAATTTTTAATTTTTGGGTATAAGATTTTTCCCCATTTATTTTTTATAAAAATTTTAATTTTTTATTAAATTTTAAATTTTTTTTTTTTTTTATTGGTGGGGTTTTTTTTCCCCCCATGGGGAAAAAAAAAGTTCTAAAATTTATTCCCCCCATTTTTTTTTTTTTTTTTTCCTTTTCCCCTTTTTCCGAAAAAAGAAAAAATTTTTGTTTGGGAATTTGGGGCCCCTTTTAAAAAAATTTTTTTTGGGGGGGGGGGAAACTTTAAAAATTTTTTATTTAAAAATTTTCCCCCGGAATTCCTGAAAAAAAAAATTTTGGGTTTTTTTTTTTTTTAAATTTTTTTTCCCCCTTTTTTAAAAAACCCTTTTTTTTTTCCAGCTCCCCTTTTTAAAAATTTTTTCCCAAAAAACCCTTAAAGCAAAGCCCCCCCAAAAAAAAATTCGGGAGGAAATTTTTTTTTTTAAAAAAAAAAAAAATTTTAAAAAAACCAAAAATTTCCCCCAAAAAAAGGGGGGGGGGGGAAAAAAAAGGGCCCCTTTAAGGGGCCCTTTTCAAAAACCTCCCTTAAAAAAATTTTTTTTTTTCCCTTTTTTAAAAATTTTTTTTTTTTTTTTTTTCCCCCCAAGGGGCCCCCGTGGGGGTTTAAAAAGCCTTTGGGGTTTTTTTTTTTTTATTTTTTTGGGGTTTTTAAAAAAAAATTTTTTTTTTTTTTGTGGAAAAAAATTTTAATTTTTAAATTTTTTTAAAATTTTATGATTTAAAAAATTTTTTTTAAAAAAAAAAAATTTTAAAAAATCAAAAAAAAAATTTTTTTTTTTTAAACCCCCCAAAAAAAAAAAAAGGTTAAAATTTCATTCCCACAAAAAACCCAAAAAACCAAACCCCCCAGGGAAAATTTTTAATTTTTATTTTATTTTTAAAAAAAAAAATTAAATTAATAAAAAAAAAAAAAGGTTTGGGAAAAAAAAAAAAAAAAAACCCCCCAACTGCATATAAAAACATTTTTTTAATAACCCCCCCAAAAAAAAAGACATTTTAAATTTTTTGAAAAAAATCAAAAAAAAAAAAATTTTTTTTAAACAAAAGTTTTTTTTCCTTTTTTTTAAAAACCCCCTTTTTTTTGGCTTTTTTTTTTTTTTTATAAAAAAAAAATAAAATTTTTTTTAAATATTTATAATTTTTTTTTTTTTTTATATATTTAAAAAAAAAAAAATTTTTTTAAAAAAATTTAAAAAAATATTTTTTTTTTTTTTTTTTTTTTCACAAAAACCCAAATTTTTTTTAATTTTTGATAAAATTAAAAAATTTTTTTTCATTAAATTTTTAAATTTTTTTTTTATTTTACCCAAAAATTTTTTAAAAATTTTAAAATATTTTTTTTTAAAATTTGTTATTTTTTTTATTAATTTTTGTTTTTTTAATTTTTATTTTTTTTTTATAAAAATTTTTTTTAAAAATTAAAATTAAAAAAAAAAAATTTTTTATAATATTAAATTTTTCAAAATTTGTTTTTTTTTTTTAAAAAAAATTTTTTTTTAAAAAAAAAATTTTTTTATTTAATTATTTTAAATTTTTATAAATTTTTAAATATTAAAATTTTTTTTTTATTATTTTTTTTTTAAAAAATTTTTTTTAAAATTTTTTTTTTAAATTTAATTAAATTTTTTAATAGTTTTATTGGGGTTGGAGATTTATTTTGAGGAAAAAAAAATTTTGAAAAATAAAAAATTTTTTAAAAAAAATTTTTAAAAAAAAAAAAATTTTTTAAAAATTTTTTAAAAAAAAAAAAAAATTTTTATTTTTTTAAAATTAACTTTATTTTAACAAAAAAAGGGAAAAAAATAAAAAATTTAAAAAATTAATTTTTTTGCCCAAATTTTTTTTTTAAACAACCCCCCAAAAATTTTTTTAAATTTTTTTC
>NW_023651248.1:0-5695 GCF_015228065.2 Penaeus monodon
GATAATTAAGGGGAATGATGATGATGTGATGGGATGATGACGATGATGATGATGAATGATGATGAGAGATGATGACGATGATGTTGATGATGAGGTGATGACGATGACGATGATGATGATGATGATGATGATGATGGTGATGATGATGATGATGATGATGATAAATGATGATGATGATGATGATGATGATGACGATGATGATGATGATGATGATAATGGTAAGAATGATGATGATGATGATGATGATGATGATGACGATGATGGATGATGATGATGATGACGTTGATTATTGATGATGATGATGATGATGGCGAAGGAAGAGAACGAGAGAGAGAGAGAGAGAAAAGACCGAGGAGGATGTATCGCTCGACCGCTTCACCTCCAGCTTCATCCGGTACTATAGATGTCTTACTAAGGGGCTTCGAAGGACATATTGCGTGTGGAGGATAAAATAGACGGGTGTCCGCGTTTTGGATTAGATGTGTGTTTGTCTGTCTCGGTGTCTGTGCAATATTTGTCATATAACTCATATTCATAAAGCGAAATTTGACGAATTGTGTATAGTTATATATACCAAAAAAATTTATCTATTTATAAAAAACATATATTGATAAATTAACTATTTATATCTATAAGAAAAAAATAAGCTCAATTTTTAAATTTTAAAAACAAAAATAGATCAAATCTATCCATCTATATGCGGAGATAGATGATCTCCATCTATTTAAATTAATCCACCTATTTGTATATAAATAATAATAATGATAATAATAATTATAATAATAATAATAATAATAATAATAATAATAATAATAAACAAAAAATAATTTAAAAAATAATAAATGAAAAATGATAAAAATAGTAATAATAATAGTAATAAATTTAAAAGTAATGTTAATAATAGTAATAAAAATGGGTAATGAAAAATATTAATAAAAAAATAATAATAATGATAATAATTTAAAATATAATAATAATGATAATAATAAAATATTAATAATAATAAAATAGTTTAAAATAATAATAATAATAATAATAATATAAAATAATAATAATAATAATAATAATAATAATAATAATAATAATAATAATAATAATATAGTAATAATATGATGAAATAATAATAAAAATAAAAATAAAAAATGATAATAAAAAATAATAATGATGTGATGAAAATAAAAAATAATAAAATTTTAATAATAATAAAAATAAATAAAAATAATAATAATAATAATAAAAAAATAATAATAATAATTTCCCCCGAGACCTTTGAAGTAGGGGGTTGGCGCCGGCGGGGGTAGTCTGTCTCATGGGTGGGGGGGGACTCTTTAGCTTTGAATACAACCTCCCTAGTGAGATCACGATAAAATACGGGGGTTGGACCCCCTTTTCACCACAATCCCTTTATGAGTTAAGCCAAATAAAAAACCCAGAAAACGGCGTGAATGGGGCTGGAATTTTAGTGAAGGTCCTCCCCCGGCAGGTGTTCTCCGGTTCGACGCGGAGACCGGCGTTACCCTACTACTGTGAAACAAAGGGGAATAAAGAAGTAAAAAAATATTATGGAATGTTTTTTACAGAAGTAAACCTTTTGATGAAATAAAAAACCAACAGAGGAAAAAGGAAAGAATTTCAGGGAAGGGAGGAACAGAGGGGGGTTTGAGTCGACTGGCAACGTATATGTGCCCAGGCCAGACCATCAGAAAACGGTGGCTTTCAGAACTTGAGGGGGAAATGATAAAAAGAAGTGTTATAGGGGGGAGAGGAAGAAACTAAAAATGATGGGGAGGATGGTGAGGGAGATAAAAACAAAAAACTTTGGGGATGGGTGTTGAGGAAAATTTGGTGGATGATGTAAATGGGGAGGAAAATGATCAGCAAAATGGGGGGTTTTTGTTGTCAAAGATGATGATGTGTTAGAGAATCTTGCTGAAAGTCAAAAGGGAAATTTTTGAGAATTAAAAAAAAAATTCATTTTGAAAAGAAAACAGCAAAAGGGAATACCCTTTTAAAAAAAGGTTGAAAAGAACAAACTGAAGAGAGAAAGAATAGAGTAAATCAATGATTCGCCACATTGAAACCAAAAAAACACAGAAACTAATAAAATTGAAAGGGCAGAATGATGGGTTGCAGAAAGCTAGGGTTAAAAAAGGGATTAAGAGCAAAAGAAAGATCCTTGGGGGAAACGCCGCATGGAGATGAATCAAAAGAAAAGGGAAAAGATGAAAAAATAAGAGAGAGACTTAAGAGGTTTGAATCCCCCCACAAGAAAAATGAAAAATTGAGAAAATGAAAGAAAAATTCGGGTGAATAAGAAAGGGTATAAAAATGGGGTTAAGAATTGAAACAAGAATGATGCCAAAGTGCAAAAAATTAAGAGATACGATCAAAGGATTAACCAGTTCAGACAAAACGAACATTTGTGTTGACCAGAAATATTTGTAAAGGGAAAATTGAATGGGGATAAGCTAGAAAAAAACGAGGGGTCCCCAAGCTGGGGAGAGTAGAAGGTTTTGGGTGATATTGGACAGTGAAAGGGATCATAACAAAGGTGCAGAATGGCTGTCTGATTTAAAGGATGAATTTAAAGGGAGACACTCACAGGAAGGGGTCACTAAAAATTTTTGAAAATGTCAGAAAACAACAAAGAAAATCCCAAACGGAAGTCTCCGGGGCAAAAAAGATGGTGCCCCAGGGATATTGGATCAAAAACCTACCAACTGCACGACAGAATTTTGATAAAAATAAATAAGATTTTGATGGGAAGGGATACCCTTTTCCCAATTTTAAACACAGGACGGACAGTGTTTCCCGAAGGATCCAGGAAAGGGTACGGTTGAGAACTATAGGCCGATAACATCCCTTCCACTGATGGGAAAAAGATGACAGGAAAATCTAGCTGATCAAAATGTACTTTTACCTAGACAGAGAAAACTATACCGATGAAAAAAAAGGTTGCGGCGAAAGAGCGGGTAAAAAAAGATCAGTTTTGTTTGAAAAAAACAATCCGAAGGTTTGAAAAGGGCACACTAATCGGCTATGGCGGGATAGACTATAAGAAATTTATGACTTCTTTCCCCAAGTTGGTTTTGGGGAGTGCAGGGGAAAATTTTGGAAAAAGCTGGTAAAAGGGAGAGGTTTTTGCAAAAAAGCATGTGCAGTGGGAAGTTGTCCTTAACTTTTAATGGAGAGGAACTCGGCGAGGTGGATGTTAAAAGAGGGGGAAATTTCCAGGGGGTAGTTGTCACCATTTTATTTTTTTTGGCATATACCATTATCGTCATTACTCAAAAGGTAAATTATGCTATGATTTGGGGGAAAAGGAGTATAAACTTAATCACCTACTCTTTATGGATGATTTTAAAAATATATTCCAAGAGTGAAGAAAAGAAAAGACTCCTAATACAGACTCTCACATTTTTAGTCTGATATAGGGATGGAAATTTTGGGAAACAAGAAATGTGGGGGTTTTAGTCCTAAAAGAGGGGAAAATTGTAAGATGTGAGGCATAGAATTCCGAATGATGAGATAAAAAAAGAGTTGAACAAGAAGGAATTCTTTTCTGGGGGTTTTTGGAATTTGATAAGGGGAAGGAAATGAAATGAAAAAAAAACAAAGAAGGGTATAAGCGAGGCTGGGGTTTAAATTCTAAAGTCCAAGTTTTAATGGAAGAAACAAAGTAACCAAAATTTAAAACCTGGGGAGTAGAATATTAGATAGGAGAGGAATAATAAGCTGGAGAAAAAGAGTGAAATGAAAAGTATCGACAGAAAAACAAGAAGAAACCCGACAAAGATGGGCCATGACCAAAGAGTGATGTAGAAAAATATATTTTTGAAAAGGGGAAGGAGGCGTGGGGCCCTTCAGTGTGGAACAATGGTAAAAGGGAAAAAAAGTTAGTTTTATTGGCAAACTCAGAAAAGTTTTGATAAAAGGTGTGTGTGCATCAGGGAAACCCTACAGACAAGGGAAAAAATGGAAAAGAAGAATTCAAAAAAAAAGGCAGAAAGCTCAAAAAAAAATGGACAGAAAGGCAATGAAAGGGGAATTTGTTAGAGAGATGCCAGATAAGGTAAACCCGGTTAAATCTTGGAAAGGCTGGGAAAAGGGGTGATTTTAAGGTTGAAACGGAAGCACTCCTATGTGCCACAAAAGCAAACAAAAAGGACCACTACGTGAGCATTTTTATAGATAAAGCAAAGACAGTCCTCTGTGTAGAATGTGTGGTAAACGAGGGGAAAAAATACAACATATTTTTTTCGAGTGCGAAAATTAGCCCAGAAAGAGTACAAAAGACCACATAACGTGGGAAAGAAAGTACACTGGGATTTGTGTAGGAACTGGGGGTTGAGCATTCAGTAAGGGTAGAAAAACACCCCAGGAGTGTTGTGAGAAAGGGCCCGGGAAAAAAACTGTGGGATTCAATGTACAGTGATAAACGTCATTCAGGCAAGAAAAACCCGATGTTATGTAATTTATAAGGAAAAAAAGAGGCTCAATGTTGCCGTACCTGCAGATACAGGATTGCAGAAAAAAAATTAGAGAAAGGGAGAAAAGTACCAAGGGTCTGAAAAGGGAAAAAAAAAAAAATTGTGGGAATGCGAGTGCAAAATTGTTCCCGTAGTGATTGGTCCCCCGGAAGCGTTACAAAAAAAATTTGAATGGGGATTGAAAATATGGACATTGGGCCGAGGTTGGAGTACTGCAGAAGACTCTTTTTTTTGGGGGCGGCAAAAATACTGAGAAAAGTGTAGAACTTTAAAGGAAAGGACAAAATGTTAGCCTTTAGTCATTTTCTATGACCGCCTAACAGGGAAAAAAAACGGCAAAAAGAACAGCCGTGCAAAAATGCTTAAAAACCCATAATAATAAAAATAAAAAAAAATATAATAATAATAATTATTTTATTATGAAGGGGGCGGTGGCCGAGGGTTAGAGCAAATTTGGGGGTCAAGATTGTCACGACGGCAATCTGAAATTGAGGGTTTCCCGGCACCCCGGGCCCGGCCCGGGGTTTTTTCCCCTTGGGCAAAGAAAAATTTACCCGATTGCCTCCTAGCCGTGGGTGGGCAAGCTAGCCTAAATCAGTGACGGGCCAGAACCGGGTAATAGAGATGTGACTCGATAAAAACACCGGGCGGAAAACAACGGCAAACCCCCGCTCTAAAATTTCCCAAAAAAATAAAGGAAATCCCCTATCGCCAAGCTTTGTGGACGGGCACTTTAAAAAAAAGAAAAAAAAAAAATGAAATGATAATAAAAACAACAAAAACAACAACAAAACAACAAAAAAAACAAAAAAACAAAAAAAACAACAAAAACAACAACAACAATAATAATAATAAAAATAAGATAATAATAGTAATAATAAAAATAATAATAAGATAAAAATAAAAGTTATAACGATAATAATAAAAATGATAAGAGTAACAATAAAAGAAATGATAATAATAATGATAATAACAATAAAGATAAAAATAAAATAATAAAACCAAAAACCGCCAGGTATAGGACGGGATGGTTCCCACCCTGGCCTGCGGTTTTGACCATCTTTACTAACAATCAAAAAGAAAAACAAGACTTAAATGACAAGGGAAAAGTATAATGAGGGAAAGTATGCTTTTTTCTTTAATTAACCCCTTTCGGGGGAGCCCCTTTTCCCCCGGGGCGGAAGCCCTTTTTTTTTCGGGGGGGA
>NW_023651249.1:0-5695 GCF_015228065.2 Penaeus monodon
CATCTACTTTGGTCTAAAACCGTATCTAAACTATTGATCTATACATATTTTTATATCTATACTTTTATAGTACTAAAATCTCTGTGTTTAAATACAATTCGACATCATGCGACTCATCTCATATTTACATCTATCTTTAAGTATACATATCTTTTAACATCTTATTTTTTTTACATATTTCTTATGGCTCCCAAATATCTACATTTCTATCTAAATCTGTCTTTACTTATCTTAAAAATGAAACCCAAATAGTAACAGTCTGTCTATATACTTATCTATCTTTTCTTAAGATAGTTTATAACCCCCATCCAATACGCACGCTGCCTGACACCCAATGGGGGATGAACTACCCCCAGGCGGCGTCGGGCTTCATAATAACCCAGTCCTTTTTTAAGTTTTGGTCACACGAGGTCTGAAGCCTTACAGTTTTTCGGGGAAAAATATAGGGACTTTCCCCTTTCCATGTGGAAAAGTCGAGCACGTTTACAAGAATCCAATTTCAGGGTTGGAACTTTCCCCGCCTGTTCAATCTCTCTCTATTTTGTCCCACTATGCTAATTCGCTCACAACCGGGCGTAAAAAAGTGCCCCTTCGTCGATTCTTTTGGAGATCCATGCTGCCTTTTTTTTCTTTTTATGTTAGTTTTCTCTTTCCAGAAAGGAAAATCTTGGGGGGTAAGTAAAGAATGCGATGCAGATGAATTTTTAAATATAGCGAAAAAATTTCATTGAGATGATATAGAACACCCTCGTTTAGTTTTTTGCTAAAACTGAGATGTTTATTTTTCCCCCTTTAAAAGTATTCATTTTAGAAAAATGTTATTGTTGCAACCACCCCCCTCCCCCTCCCCCCAAAACCTTTCCCTAAAAGCACACACAAAATTTAAAAAGCTTCCACTTTTCAAAAAGTATTCAAAAATAATCCTTGGGCCATAACTAACTCATTTACGCCAAATTTCCCGGGTTACACCCGGGCTAGAAAGTCCCCAAAGTTCTATATAAGAAAGACGAATAACCCGGTAGTGTTTGGTGAAAAGGAAAATTGGTTTTCATTAGTACAGTTTAAACAAATACAGTGAATGTATAAATATATAAAAAAATCAAATTTAAAAAAATATCAGTGAAATGCTAAGAACCCAGACCAACACATAAACAAAAACAACAACAGCACAAAAACAAGGGTGATAATAAGGGATGGGATGATGATTGAGAGGATTGATATGTGTGTGATAATGAGGGGGTGATGATGAGAATGAGGGTTATGATGATAAAGTTGCTGATGAAAAAGGGTGTTGCTGATGATAATGATGGTTGCTGTGGGATAAAAAGGGGTTTTGTGATAATGATGGTGAGATTATGAAATGAGGGGTTTTTGTAATGATGATGAGTAATGATGGTGTTTGAAATGATGATGATATAATGAGGGTGTTTGTAATGTGATGATGATAATGATGGTTTTTCTGCTCCTATGATATGATAAAGATGTGTTAGATGGAAAAGAGGTGATTATTATGATAATGAGGTTTTGTGGACATAAAAAAAAAAAAAAGGTTTGTACTACAACACAACAGACAGACTGATCCCGAATTTCCAAAATCCCGGTTTAAAAAACAAAAAAACCAAATAAAATATCATTTGCAGAGAAATATAAATTTTTTAGGGCAAATTCCATGCAGCTCTGGGGTTTTCGAAGGTTTTTCCCCCCCGGGCAAATCAACAATGTAAAACGAAAATTTTTATTTTGGGTTAAAGCCGAAGTCCCTTTTGGGCGCCCCGGGGGTCGCAAACATCGCACTTGGTGGTCTTTTCATAGAAATAATTCTATTCTGATCCTAACTATCAGCTGTCTCTCTTTTTACACCAACCCCCACACAACAACACCACACACCACACACCAACACACACACACACACAACACCACCACACACTTACACTTACCACATAAACACACAACACACACACACACACACACATTACACACGGACAACACCAACCCCCAATTTCACAATAAAAACACACCACACGCACAACACCATACAATATTAATAAATTATATATATATATATATATATAATATATATAATTTTAAAATAATTAAATAAAATTAAGCTTACGTTCTTGCCACTCGTAATTTGTTGTCTTTCCCATCTTTTCCTTCACACACACTCCAAAAAACACACACACCCCACACACCAAAAACCCTACACACACACATACACACAACTATTACTGTAATATATATATCATATATATTATTAAAATATATATATATATATATTAAAATATATATATATATTTTAATATATTAAAATATATGTGTGTGTGTGTTGTGTGTGGTTGAGTGTGTGTGTGTGTGTGTGTTGGGGGTGTGGTTTTTGTGGTGTGTGTGTGTGGGGTGTGTGTGTGTGTGTGTGCATGGATGTATGACGCATAGATATAGGATATATATGAGGGTATGTACAACCCAGCGCGGCGTGGCAAACAAAGGAAAAAACCATCAAACCTGTGCAATATTGTTAAATTGAAAACATGACACAAAGAAAACAAAACAACGAAGTTAACGAAATTGAATACCCGTAGCTTCGGACAATTCAGACAAAAGCCAAAACCGTAATGTCAAAGCAGTATAGATATATTGCAAATCAAATCTCAAAAAGGGACTGATCGTACTAGTTGAAGGGAATGGGTGTGTGTGTATGTGTGTATGTGTGTGTGTGGTGTGTGTGTGTGTGTTGTGTGTGTTGTTGTGTTTTGTGAAAGTGGGGAAACGGAACCTAAATCGCTCAAAATGAGGGCTAAAATAAATACACTGATACTTTTCACTTTTTAGTTGTTTAAAAGAAAATTGCATTAATCTTCGGGTCCACCAAGAATCCCCCAGAAATCTTACGCACAAAACACACAAACACACACACACACACACACACACAAACACACCGAACACACGCCGCACGCACGCACACACACACACACACAAACACACACACACACAAAACCACACACACACACACACAACCCCACACACACACACACACCCACACACACACACACACACACACACACACAAAAGAAAAAAAATTCTGTACCGAAATGACCTGCCACATACAACAGATATAGTTTTATTTTCACACTACTACCCTCTCTTACATCTCTTTGTAAGAACATATCCCATGAAAATAAAGTACCACACAGCACAACCTTTATACCGTCCTAGGTACCGCAGTCACCACATGGCTCTCATAATACAGGCCACAACACATACCGCCTGTGTTTGGGGGCCCTTAAACGTTTGCTTATGTTGCTAATGTGTAGCTTAACGCGTCGGCTGTTGACATTAGTGAAATATACAGACGGTCGGGGAAGCCCAGGCTGCTGTGGGCTTTCAACGGCGCCAGACAGTTCTTTAATAATGTGCGGCCACCCCTCGTCCGCCAGCAATTAGCAACACAATCTGTACCGGCGCGAGGTGAGAATTTGCAATAAGGTTGTGGATGTGGATTAAGGGCTTGCTAAAGGCTGGGAGAGAGAGAGTGAAAAGGGGAGGGAGGGAGGTAGGGATGTTGGGAGGGAGCGAAGGAGGGAAGGAATGGAGAAAGGAAGGAGAGAGAGAGAGAGAGAGACAGAGGCAGACAGTCAGACAGACAGACAGAGTGAAGAGAGAAAAAGGACTAATGACCAAAAAGAAAAACAAAGAACATGAGTAAAGGGAAAAAAAGAAAAAAAAAAACGAAAATCAAAAGAAAAAAGAAAAAGAAAGAACCAGAGAGGAAAATCAAAGAGGAAAGCAGATATAAAAGAAGTAAAGAGACAGGCGACACACAGCTTGCGTCATGAGTTGGCCACAAGCTACGCAGACGTGTATTAGTAGCCTCCAGTACACCGCCGACGTTATCCCAACTACTTGTAAAAGGAAACTTTTTTTAAAAGCTAACCCTTTCCTTCTCTGTAATTATCTTTATTGTTTTGGAAACTCGTAACAAAATCCTTTTCTTCAAATATTAATCATGCTGTTTAAAATATGCAAAGCGAGGCCATCCCAGTAACAACGGAGGAAAAGTTATATTTAGCATTCGCTTTAGAGGAATTCCTTCCCAGCTTTCCTGTGAATGTCGTGATTATTTAAACCAATCGGGTTACAAAATGTACAATAAAAAGAAAAATATACTCTTTATCTCAAATAGGTCACCCTCTTCTCCTTTTCGTCCCTACCCTAATTTTTATATCCTATCACAAATATATAATTATCGATTGACTTTTTCGAAAAAATATCAAGACAATAGAAACAAGGGACAGAAATCTGAATCCAAGGTGAAAAAGGGATTAACATGAATACGAAAGACTAGAGCGTAACATTTTGTTTTTTTTTCGGCCTCAATAGCTAAACCACCAATTTTTCCCCAGAAAAATATTTGCGGTGCCGGTAAATTGGAGTAAAACGACACCAGACCAAAAGCCAGTTATTTTTCTGCCGGTCTCCAGGAGCTGATAAAAAAAGGAAGGGAGGAAGAAAGAAAGAATGATAATAAGAATAATAAGAAGCAGAAGGAGAAGGAGGAGGAGGAAGAGGAAGAAGAGGAAGAGGAAGACGAGGAGGAGGAAAAGGAGAAAAAAAAGAAAAAGAAAAAAGTAGGAAGAAAAACAAGAAGAAAGGAAGGAAAGGCATAAGAAAAACATACACCATTTAATATCTACACTGATGTCATAATGTCGATAACCTGCAAGGAAAAAATAAATATAGTAATATTAAGAACAAAATCTATTCAATCTACTAAATGGAGCCCAATAAAGTACATCGCAAAACTCGAAATGGTTAATCTTCCCTGATTCAGCCCAGTCAAAAGGAACGATACGGGAAATATAGTTATGAAGGCTGTCCTGATTGGCTATCCATAAAAAAAATAAATAAATAACAAAATAAAAATCTATATTTACTTTGCTTCTCTTTCTTTTCTTCATTTAGTTATTGCTCCAATATTCAGAAAGGAAATAGTGATGTTGACTGAAACCTCCCCATCGAAAATAAAGAAAATTGAGTAGAACCGAGTCAGCAGTATGTTATCGAGGTCGAAAATATATTGCTTGTTTATTTATGTTGAAAACCTGTATTAGTGCAATCCTATAAAAGGACATTGATGGCGTGAAAACTAGAGGTAAAATGATAATGAAAGTTGATATTACACGAGCAATATGTCATTTATTAATAAATAATAAAGTATATGATAAACAATGATGGAAATCGGTGATGCAAAAGTGTCCATGAAAGTCAAGAATTATATAATAATAATAATGACAATGGTGATAATGGTAATGAGGACGCTGTTACTATTGATAATGATAATAATGGTGATGATATTATTATAATTGTGTTATTGTTATTATCATATTTATTATTGTTGTTGTTGCTGTTATTATTATTATCATTGTTATTATAATAGTTGTTTTGTTACTGTTATTATTGTTTTTATCAGTATGCTGTTGTGTATCATCTCATCATCATCATCATCGTCATTCATCATCATCATATCAATATCTCCATCATTCCATCATCATCTCATCCCAAAATCAATATCCATTCTATCAAAATATATCATTATCATCATCTCAACAACAACAACGTTAGGTTTAACGATTGGAATAAATAAACCACATGATTATCTTCCATAACAATAAGGTTTCTCAACGAAAATTTTATATCA
>NW_023651251.1:0-5694 GCF_015228065.2 Penaeus monodon
TATTTTATTTTATTTATATGTGTATTTATCGTGTGTCCCCGGTTTCTTTTTTTTTTGGCTTTAAATTAAATTAATTTTTGGGTTTTCTTTTCAGGGTTCCTTTGGGATAAAGATTATCTGGGGGCATTTAACAAAAATTTTTGCCCTTTCATATTATATTTCCCAGAATATAAAAAATTTCACACTAAAAATATACAGATAAACGTAAACGTGCCTTTTAGGCCTCGTCAGGAATTGAAGGTCCAGGCTAAGATTTCCCCTCACCTGGGGTAGGTACCAAGCAAAACCCCCAGGGTACCCCGGGGTTGGAGCGTTTTTGCAGTTTTTCATAAAAATATCTGGGTTTTAAATAGGGGGAATTTGTTTCAGGTGTGGGGGTTTGGGAAAATAGAATGGAAACCCACCGACAAATGGTTGAATGGGGTTTTTGGTGGATTTAAAACCTGTCATCCCGAACGGGTGGGGGCCCAAACCCCAAAAGGACACCATAAACCTTTTCCCCAATGTATATATATATATATATATATATATTATATATATATTAATATATCTATAAATAAAAATATATGTATTATATTTTATTTTATATATATATATATATATATTATATAATAATTTATATGGGTTTTTTGGTTTGTGTGGTGTGTGTGTGGGTGTTTGTTGTGTGTGTGTGTTTTTGGGGTTGTGTATGTTTTGTGTGTTGTGTTTTGTGTGTGTGTGTGTGTGTGTGTGTGTGTGTGTGTGTGTGTGTTCATTTTGATATTTAAAAATCTTTTTAAACCTATCTATCCTCTTTTTATATATAAAATTTTATGAATATGAATAGAAACTAACAAAGGGATGAGACTAAATATAATTTTTTAATGACAAAAAACCCTTTGCTGTTTTTTCCCTCAAAATAATAAAATTTCCCAAAGTTTTTTTCTTAAGCTTTCTAAAAAGAAAAAAAATAGTTTTATTTAAACCCTTAGAAATAAAAGCCTTTTGTATTCACGGAATAAAAATTTTTGTGGGGGGACTCGGGGGGGAAAAAAAAATTCAATTATTTACAATATTTTTCACCCAAATATTATTGGAAATTCAAAGGGTCCCAAACTTTAAATAAAACTTTGTAAAAATTTAAATTATTTCCCCCTAACATTCGAAACCCCATTTTCGATTATCAAATTTGAAATGGATGACTTTTTAATTTTTTTCTTTTTTACTTTTTTAATATATTCTTTGGGGGGCTTGATTTCGTTTTTATTACTCTGTTTTGAAAGAGTATATTATACATGAAGAATGGAAGCTCTTTTTTTTTTAAAAAAAAATGTGTTTTTCCCCTAAACAAGTTTTTTTGGTAGATAAAAAGATAAATTTTGGGAAAAATATAATACCAAAAAATTTTTTTTTTTCAGAACAATTCTCTCCTTTACCAGAAATGTTTGGCATAAAAACTTTCAAAACCCGAGAAAACCCAGACGAAGTTTTTTAATTAAGTCCCCACACACACAAAAAACACCACCACACACACCAAAACACCCCACACACACCCCCACACACACACACCCCCAAAACAAAACCCCACACACACCACACCCAAAACCACACACACAACCCACAACCACACACACACCACACACACAACCAACAAACAACCGGGAAAAAAACACAAGTTATCCCATATTCTAAAAGCAGGCCAGGTTCAAATGGGAATTTTTTACTTTTCCCTTTTATATTTAAACCCCTCCCCCCATACCGTCCCCCCTCCCCCCATCCCTCGTTTTCTTACCGAAGGGGGCCCTTTGTAGACCCCATTTTGTCTCCTCTCTGTTTTAAAATTACATCTTAACTTCTTCCAAAAGTACATTTTAGCCTTATAACGCGTTGTGAAATTTTTTCAGAAAGACTATATGTTTTTTGGGAACCTGTTGGGTCCCAAGGGAAAAAACTGAAAACCCCTTTGCCACACAGAACTGGTAAAGGGTTTTTACCAAACCCTTTGCGAAAAAGCCGCATCTTCAGAAAAGTTTTCCTTCTCGCAAAAAATTGAATCCGCAAAACAGAGAGAAAAAAAGGAAAAAAAAATTTCGTCTTCGAGAGGGAAGCTTAGCTCAGCACCCCTTTTCTTTTAAGAAAGGGAAATAGCAGAATTCAAACGGATGGGAATTTGGGCGGGGCGCTGGAAAGGTTTGGGTTAAGTGAGTTTTCAGTTACGCTGATTTATCATTATTCAAAATGGGAATTTTGCTGAAATTTATATATACCATAATGACAAAGGATATGGAAAGTTGCTAATGATTTGGGTAATTCTAACAACGACATTATTTTTCAGCAACAAAAAAATTTTTTTAAAAGAACACATTTTTTCACTTCCCTTTTTCCCAACACTTTGTCCCGGGTTTCCCAAAGGGACTGATTTTGAAGAATAAAAATTGAACGCATTTTTTCCGTTGGGAGCACCAAAATAAACGTAGAAAATTTCAAAAAAAGCCCCCATTGCGCCCCAATTTTTTTAGAGCATGTGCACTGTGCATAGCAATTTGCATGTTTTATGTAATGCATGCATACATAATTAACGGGTTTAATGCCGAAAGTACAAATTTTAGTACTAAAGTTTTTCTGCCCACAGTTTTTTTTATTTCATCTTTCATTGTTCCCAAAATAAGTGAATGAAAAAGTTGTTTGTCACGAAGGAGTCAAAATTTCTCAGCAAAATTTGATGCCCCTCCTTTTTTTATCCCCTTCGTTTTAACTTCAAAAAGAAAAGTCTTACTGTTTTAAACTAACTATTTTTTGGCTTTATGAGGGAAATAATTTTAAAATAAACCCCGGGTTTTATAATAAAAAAGGGAAAAACGATAATGATATTCATAGGGGATTTTTTTTTTTTTTTTAAGGAATGGGGGAAAACGGGTAAAGCCCTTTGGGCATCCTTGTAATTGACTTTGGGGTGAACCCAATCTATTTTTTAAATAAAAATAAAAAAAACAAAACTGCAGGGGATGGTGATATCCTGCGTAAAAAAGTTAAATGCTTTACTGAATGTAGGCCTACATCTATTCACAGCTGTCATGGTTTACGACGGAGGTTTTCTTCTTCGTTTTCCCAATTTTTCTTTTTTTTCTTATTTCCCAATAGTTGATATATAATGATGAAAGTCATCATAAAAAACCATGAAAAAAAATGTCCCGGGGAAACTTTAATTTCTTGTCTTTTTTCCCCCTAAAATAAAAATTCAATTTCAAGCAGAAAATTTGAGGTTTCATAAAAAAGGGTTTACTGTTTTTAAAAACTTTTGACATGCTTTTCCCCGTATTAAATTTTTCCGTTAAAGCTTATCTCGTCCATTGTAAAAATTTTAAAACAAACATCCCAAAATTCCTTCTCCCACATTCAAAAAGAATGTGCCATTCCCGGGAACCCAAATTTTTTTTTTTTTTTTTTTTTTTGTATAACTAAGGGCCCCAAAAGTTTTTGCTGTTTTGGGAATTAATTTTTTTTGTCCACCAAGCTGTAGGAAAAGAGTCAGAGCAAAAAGAAGCTTACCAAAATATTTTTTTTAAACAAAGGTTTCCCTTTAAATTTTTTTGAAAATCAAACCCAAAAAGATTTTTTTTCAAAAAAACCCCCCTTTCAAAAGTTTTTGCCCCCTTTAACAAACACGGGGGGGGGCAAAAATTTTTTTTAAAAAAAAGATTTTTTTTTTTCCTTCCCTTCCTCTTTCTTTTTGGGGGCAAATTTCCATTAAACCTTTTAAAAACAAAGTTTTTCCCCCTTAAAAAAAATTTGGGTTTTTTGGCTCTTTTTTGGTTTTTAACCCCTATATTTTACCCCTTTTCCTTTTTTTTCCTTTTTTCAAAACCTCCCCTTTTTTTTCTTTCCTCTCTGCCCATCCCCCTTTCCCCCCCCCTTTTTGTTTTTTGGAAAACAACCCAAAAAAAACCCTTTTTTTTGTTTTTTTTTTGAGCATTTTTTTTTTTTTTTTTTTTGCCCAAAACCCGTCCCCCAAAATTTTTTTTTTTTTGGTTTTTCCCAAAAAGTAATTCTTTTTTCCATCCGGTTGCATCTTTCTTCTGCCCCCCCCAAAAGGAATTCTATATTCTTCCCCCGGGTTTTCCCCAAAATTGGGTTTTTTTTTTCCCCCTTAAATTTTTTTTTTTTTTTTTTTAAAATTTTTTTTTTAAAACATTGCAAATGCTCGTAATTTTTTTTCCCTTTTTCCTAACATTTTGAAACCCTTTAAGTTGTCGGGATCCCCATTTTTCCCCAGATGTCTTCAGGTGATCTAGAACAAAACTTTCCCTTTTTTCCCGAGAACCTGCCCCACGACTGCATTCTCAAAAAAAGAAATATTATATCCTTTTTAAAAGACAAAAACACCAAGTATCGTGGCTTGAGTAATTTTTTAAAACTATTAAGCAAAAATTAATGCTATTCCCTGGAAGGGGATGACTTCCATGGTTTTTAAACCCTTTACTCATTACAAATTTTGATGACCCTTTTTCCTGTTTAATTTCAGCTCAAAAAATGCCCTGAAAAAATCAGCATAAAATAGCATTTATATCTCTCAACATAGACACAGGCTAAGTTTTCAGCTAAAAAAACGAAACAATTACCTCCCGCAGCATTCCCCCTCCTAGTTTTTAAAGGCAACTTCGGGGAACATACAAAACTCAGAAACTCAAAATCCTTTATTAATTTGATTTTTCCGAGGAGGTTTCCATGTATTTTTCATTTAGATAACTCTGAATAATTTTATGGAAAAAAAATCATCACAGGTTAGCGTCAGATAATTGTAATGTTTAACTTGGGAATAAAAGCAATGAACCTGTCATATTTTTTTGTCTCTAAAACTCCGTCTTTTCCCACTACTTAAAAACCGAAAAAATTCTTGGCCCATTAGATTCAACCACCGCGTGAATTTTTTGATATAACATTAATTCTGCCTCCTAAAAACACTTCAGGAATTTTTTCTCAAAACAAACCAAAACATGAACAGAAAATGCAAAAAAAAAAAAAAAAAAAAAAACTTTTTCCCCATTCCATCAGCGATCAAGTTGAGAAAAATTTTTTTTTTTTTTTAAAAACCCGTGTTTCTAAGCCTTACTTTTAGAAAAAAAAAGTTTAAAGCAGAAAAAAATCAAAAAATGTGAATATTAAAACCAAAAAAAAAAATAATAATAAATAAAAAACTATTTTTTTTTTGCGACCACAAAGTTCCCCTGCGAAGACAAACTAATTTTCTGTAATTTTAAAATTTATTGCCCAAAAAACCCTCCAAATGTGAAGAGAAAATGCACGTCTTCGCGATTATTATTTTCTTATATTCTTTTTTTTTTTCTTTTTTTTAGCCTTTTAGGAGAGAAAACCCACTCCTTTATAAACACTTGTTTTGAAACAAATTTTATTATCAAAACTCTGTCTACTGATACTTGTTATTTTCATTTTAAATTTTGAAATAATATTCTAATTAGGATAGTGGGGGGGAATCTACACCCGAAAAGTCTTGTTATAATACAAATTTGTTAGCAAAAGACTTTGGTTTTTTTCTATTCCCACACCCAAAAAAACCCCCCCAAACACCACCACACACACACAACACAACCCCCACCCCCCCCCCACACCAAAACCCCAAAACCCACAAAAAAAAAAAAAAAAAAAATTAAAAAACAACCCAAAAAAAAAAAAAACACACAAACCACAAAAATAACA
>NW_023651252.1:0-5693 GCF_015228065.2 Penaeus monodon
TTTATATATATATTAATATATAAAAAAATATATATATATAAAAAATTATTTACCTATATATATTTTTTTTTAAAATATTTTTATATATTTTTTTTTCCCTTTTATATATAAAATATATAAAATATTTATTTTTTTTTTTTTTTAATATATATTTTATATTTATATTATATATTATAAAAATAATTTTCATTATATATAAAAAATAATATATATATATAATTAATATTTTTTGGTGTGTAATCTCCTTATCCCACGTTATAATATTGTTTCAAATAGTAACGCAAATACATGTACGGTGAAAGAAAAGTGGACCTTAGACATTTTGCTGCACAGTTTATTTTTTTTTCAAAAATTCACATTTCCTGCAGGCTCTTTTGCTTTATCCCAGGCAAATCTGTTTATTTTTGCGTCTTCGGAAGGAGAAAACACAAATTTTTCTGTGAATTTCTCAAGTGCAGAAGGCCTTCTGCAGGCAAAGGATGAGGATATTTTATCAGGCTTAGAAAACATGTTTTTTTTAGATAAATCTTTGGAAGTGTATAAGATCTGTCATTTAAATGCTTGGCTGTAAAAAATAATAATAAAAAAAACGGGGGTTTTTGGTATTATATAAACTTTCACACATAAAAAACCCCCCACACCACACAACACACAACCCCACACAAAACCCACACACACACAAAACCCACACAAAACAAACACACACACACACACAACACATTATATAGTTGTATGTATTTTATATATATATATACATATTTATATTGTATATATATAATAATATATATATTATAAAATTATTAATAATATATATTATGCATATATTATTAGATTATATATTATATATATATTATATATATATTTTATATATTTATATATTATATAATTAAATTTTATTATGTGTGGTGTGGTTTGTGGTGTGTGTGTGGGTGTGTGTGTGTGTGTGTTGGGGGGTGTGTGGTGATTATTATGGATTTTGTATGATGTTATATATTATATTATATTAATAATTAAAATATTATATAATTATATATATATAATATATACTATACCCCACAAAAATATATCATAAAAAAAAATTTTTAAGTGTCGCTATGGGGAAACGTTTTAAAAGAAATGCCCCTTTTGTAGTGAAAACATCTTGTGGCTATTTATCAATAAGAATAGAAAGAAATGTCCGGGGTTTTTAAACGAATGGGAAAGCTAGCAGTAAAGGTTTTTTTTTTGAATACAAGCCCGCTCAAAACGTTCCTCACACAAATCTGAAAGGGGCGTCTCTGAGGGGAAAAAAAGTTAACAGGCAATTTACCCCTTTTACAGAATTTAAGTCTTTTTTTTTTGTTTTTGGGAAGGTGGCTGGTGTAAAACCCGTGAAATGATTAAAATAAAAATAAAACATATTTGGTAATTTTTTTAAAACCCAAATTTATTTTGGTCTATATAATTTAACTGGTACATTAAAAAAGCTTATTTTTTTATCGACACAATCAGCCCGGGACTCCAAAATACAAAATTTTCCTGTAAAAAAAAATTGGGAAAGTTCTCTCCTCTTCCCTTTATATATATAATATTTTTATTATATATATATATATATATATATAATTTTTATATTAATATATTTGAAAATATTTATATATATTATTAATATATATATATCTTTTTTGTTATTATTATTATATTTTATATTATATATATTATATATATATTATATATTATATAAATATTATTTATTATATTGTGTGTTTGTGTGTGTTGTGTGTTGTGTGTGTGTACTACAATTTATTTATTTTATTTTTATATATTATTAATAAATTTTAAATTTATATATATATATATTTTTAAAAATATTCTATTATTTTATATTATAATTCAAAAACATTACAATATATATCTATATATATTAATATATAAATATATAAAAAAAATATATATATATAATATATATTATTGTATTATATATTTATTATTTATTTTATATATATATATTACATAAATTTTATATAAAAAAATATATATATATATAAATATATTATTATATATAATATATTATATATATATATAAATATGTGTGTGTGATACCGGCAGCAGGTCAACTAAGATAGCAAAAAACGATAATGAGAAGAGAGAGAGAAATAATATATATATAAATTTTACATATATATTTACATATATATATATATATATATTATATATTATATATATAAAAATTAATATATTTATTATATTACAATATTCCCCCGCACACAAACAACACACACACAACACACACATTCATAAAATTTTAAAAATATATATATAAAAAAAAAAATTAATTTTAAAAAAAAATAGAAATAATATATTAAAAAAATTTTAAAAAATATAATAAAATAAATTAAATATAAAATCAACACACACACACAAATATAATATATAAAATATATATATAATAATTATAATATAATATATATTTTATATATATATATATAATTATATATTATATAATATATATATATTTATATTTTAAAATTATTATATATAAAATTAATATATTAAAATTTTATATAAATATTTTTTTTTTTAAAAATATATATTTTTATATATATATTAAATATATATAATTAATATATATATATATATATTATTATAATAATAATATATTTATTATAATATTTTTATATTATATATATAAATTTTTATTATATTATATTTATAAATTAATTATTTATAAAATATAATTTTTTATTAATATATATATAAATATAAAAAACAAAAAACCAATAAAATTTTTATATAATATTTTTTTAAAATATAAAAATTATTTTATATTTATTTCTTATATTTTTAAAATTTTATTATATATATATATTATAAATATATATATATAATTATTATATTATATTATTATTAAAAAAAAACACAAAAAAATATAATATATATATATATATTAAAATATATTTAAAATTTTTTTTTATATATATAATATTATTAATATAAATATTAATAATAATTATATATATATAATATTTATATATATATAAACATATAATATATAAATTTTTAATATTATATATAAAAATAATTTATATATATATATTATATATATATAAAAATAATTTTTTTTTTGTGTGTGTGTGTAAAAGGGAAATAAAAAATTTATATTTATATTATATATAAATTAATATATTTAATATATATAAATATTAATTTATAATAAATGATTTAAAAAATATATATTCTCTTCTTTTCTTATTTATTTTATTTATTAAATGAAAGTTTTTTTTTTTTTTTTTTGGTTAATTATTTTATATTTTATTATTTTATTATATATTATATTATATATTATATAATTAATATATATATTGTATATTTTATTATATAATAAATAATATTTTTTTTTATATTTTGTTATTTTGTATTTATTATAGTTATACCAATATTTATATATATAATTTATATATATATTATATAATATATATAAAAATTATAAATATATATATTTATATATATATATATTATGGTTTTTTAAAAAAAAAAAACCCCCAAAAAAAATATATAATATATATTTTATTTAAAAACTTATTATATAATATTTGTTAAATTTATAATGTTTTGTTTTTATAATATATTATTTTTTATATTTAAATTATCTTTATTTTTTATATTGTTTTAATATATATTTATATTATTTTTTATTATAAAAATTTTTCCCCAAAACCCCCAAAAAACCCCCCAAACAAAATTTTTTTATATATAAAATTTTTTTTATATTTTTATTTATATATATATTATATTTTATTTATATTATTTTTTATATTATATTTATATAAAAATTTTTTCAATTATTATTTTTATTTTTATTTTTTTTTTTTTTTTAAAAATTTTTTTTTTTTAAAAAATTATTTTATTATTTTTTAAATTTTTATTTTTTTTATTTTCTTCTTTTTTTTTTTTTATTATTTTATTTTTTTATTCTTTTTTTTATTTTTTTTAATTTTTTTTTTATTTTTTTTTAATTTATTTATAAAAGAGAGGGGAGAGAGCAATCACCTATTTTTTTACTGGAAACTTGTATCTTTGTTGAGTCACGGGCTGATTGTGTCGCATATAAAAAAAATGTTTGGGTTTGTCCAGATTAATTATGTGCCCAAATAAATTGGTCTAAAAAATTCCCTCATGAGGGTTTTTTTTTTAAATCTTGTAAAACCATTTCACGTGTTTACACCACCAGCCTTGCAAAAACATAAGAAAAAAAGACTTAATACTCATGTAAAAAGGGAAATAAATTAGCCCTTTGTTAACATATTTTCCCTTTCAGAGACGCACTCTCATGATTTGTGTGGGGGGAAGCAATTTTTTGGTCTGGTTTGTATCTAAAAAAAAACCTTTTTACTGCTTAGTTTTTTACCATTCGTTTTAAAAACCCCGGGACATTTCATTTCTATTTTTATTGATCAATAGCCCCAAATGATTCACTACAAAGGCATTTTTCTTAAAACGTTTTTACCATAGCGTCCGTTTAAACATTTTTTTTATGATAATTATTGGTTGGGGATAGTTATTATATTAATATTATTTTATAATTTTTATATATTAAATAATATTTATATAAATATAAAAACTACTACTACACACATACATAAACACACACCCCACCCACACACAACGACCACACACACACACACCACACACACACACACACACACATATATAATATATAATATAATTTTAAAAATTTTATATATATATATAATATATTATAATTATATATATATATACATATTATATATATGCATATATAAAATATTATATATAATAATATATATATAAATATATTATATAATATTTTATTTGTTTATATTATACATATCTAATACATATAATAGGGGTGTGTGTGTGTGGGTTTGTTGTGTGGGTTTGGGGGTGGTGTGGTTGTGTGTGTGTGTGTGTTGTGTGTGGTGTGTGTTTTTTAGGTGAAAGATTATATATACACAAAAACACGTTTTTTTATTATTATTATTTCAGCCAAGCATTTTAAAAAACGACTTATCACTGCCAAAAATTATCTAAAAAAAACATGTTTTCAAGTGATAAAAAACCCTCACCCTTTTCCCGCAAAAGCCCCTTCGCACTTGAGAATATTCACAGAACAATTTGTGTTTTCTCCTTCCAGAAGACGCAAAAGTAAACTAGATTCGCACTTGGGATAATGCAAACGAGGCCCTGCATGGAAGATGTGAATTTATAAAAATAACTAAAAAGTTGCAGAAATAAGTCAAAGGTCCACTTTTCCCGTAAATTTGGAAATTCTTAAAAAATATTTAAAAAGGGGTAAGGGATACGACAGCCTATATATATATATTATATATTATATTATTATATTATTATAAAATATATATATATATATTTTATATAACATATATATATATATAATATATATATTACATATATATTTTATATTTATATATTTAAATTTTTATATATAAATTTTTTATATATTTTTAATAAAAAATTTTTTTTTTTTTATTTTTTAAATATTTTTTTTTTATTATATTATTTAAAATATTTTTTTATTTTTTTTTTTTTTTTTTTTTTTTTTTTATAATTTTTTTTTCTTTTGTTTATTTATTTTTTTATTTTTTTTTTTTTTTTTTTTTTTTTTTTTTTTTTTTTTTTTTTTTTTTTTATTTTTTTTTTATTTTAAAAATTTTTTTTTT
>NW_023651256.1:5000-10000 GCF_015228065.2 Penaeus monodon
TTTTATATTATATTTTATTATATAAATAATAGATAATGTGTGTTTTGGGGGTTGTGTGGGTATGTATGTTTTATATATATATTTTTAAATAATATATAAAATATATAATATATATTTTAATTTTTTAAATATATATTTTATATATTATATATGTATGTATTTATATAGGAAAAAATATATTACATTATCATTTTTTTTTTTTTTTTTTTTTATTTTTATTATTATTCTTATTATTTTATTCTCTATTTTTTAATTTATTGTTTTAATTGGCCAAAAATATTTATAACTGTAAAAAAACAAAATAATAATAATAATAAAATTAATAAAATAAAATGTTATAATTTTTTTAAATAATATTTTATTTTTATTATTATCATTATTATTTTTAAATTTTTTCCCTTTTTTTAGTAAAATTTTTCCCAAAAAAATTTTTAAATAACAAAAATTTTTCCCTTAAAAACGATTTTAAATCTAAAAAAAATTATAAATAATTATTATAAAAACTTTTATTTTTGGGTTATTATTATTTTTTATTCTATTATTATTGTGGTTTTTTATTAGTATAGTTTGTAAAAATATATATTAAGCTCCCTAATTGCAATAAAAATAAAATAATAATTGAAAAAATGAAGATAAAAATTTCAATAATGATGATAATGATGATGATAACGTAATTTGATGATAATCATAAATAAAAATTATGAAAATAACAAAATTTTTGTCCAAAATATAAAAAAGGAAAAAGAAAATATTCCCAAAGTCAAAAAAGCGGCTAAATCTAGCGAAATAATTTTTTTAAGTCGACCCCAAAAATGACTACTTTCCTTTCCCATTTGGTGATTTTTGGCAATTTTTAGGATAATGTTATAATAATTACCAAAAATTTATAATCATGACAAAGAAAGATGATAAAGTGAGAAAAAGAGAATTTGGATAACTTTTTAAAAATTTTTACTATTTCCTACTATTTTTATTTTTATTATTTTTTATTTTTACAGGGTTTTAATAATTTTTTTTTGGGGAAATACCCTTAATTAAAATTTTATATAAATTTAAAAGGAAAAATAATAATAAAAAATAATAATAATTAATAACCCAAAAATAATAATAATAATAATAGTATAAATGATAATAATGATAATAATAATGATAAAGTACTATTAATAAACAAAATGTTTTTCCAAATTCTCTTTATTCTCACTTTTTATCAAACATTATTTTCATAATTAAAAAGAAATTTTGGTAAAAATTATCATTATTACCCTAATAATTTCCGAATCAAACAAAAGAAAGTAAAAAATCTTTTGGGTCTTCTCTTTATAACCCCTATTTCGCTAGATTTTTCCGCTTTTTTTTGACTTTTGGGATTTTTTTTTTTTAAATTTTTTATTATAATGGGCACAAATTTTTTTATTTTCATTATTATTATCAGATTACCATCATTATTTCCCTAAACATCATCATTATCATCATTATCACAAACATTATTACAATAAAAATAACCCAAAAAACGTTTTTATGAAAATTATTTTTTTATCATTTTTTTAAATTTAAAATTTATTATTCCGGGAATTATTTCTGTTATAAAAATTATTTTTACAATTTTAAAACCCCCAAAAAAAATAAAAATAATGATAATAAACCAAAAATAATATTAAAAACATATTTTTTAAAAAAAATTTTATTATTATAAATTTTCCCTTTTTATTATTATTGGGTTTTTTTTTACAGTTAGTATATATTTTTTTTGGGAAGTATACTAATGATTAAAATAAAAAGATTAAAACAAAAAATAAAAATAAAAATAATAAAAATAATAAGATAATAATGATAATAATAATTATAATAGTAAAAAAAAATTAAATTTAAAAATCATCAATTTATCCAAATTCTCTTTAAAATTTTCCTTTTTTTTAAACATTATTGTCATTGGGGTTAAAAAGAAAACTGTTTAAAAATTTCATTATTTCCCCAAAAATTGCCAAAATCGTGAAATTTTAAAGGAAAAAATTTATTTTTGGAAATAACTCTTTAAAACTATATTTCGCTAGATTTTGCCCCTTTTTTCCCACTTTTTGGGATTTCTTTTTTTTTTACTTTTTCATTTTTTTTATATATGGACACATTCCCCGTTTTTTTCATCATTATTATCATGATTTATCATCATTATTATCGTTTTTCATCATCATTTTCACCATTTTCATCATTTTTCATTAAACATTATTATCATTATCCTTATTGCAATTATTATCATCATTATTGCAATTATTATCATTATTAAATTGGGAAATTTTTGCGTTTTAAAATAATTTTTTACATATTACCAATAAAAACTACAATAAAAATATTTAAAAACAATAATAATAAAAAATAAAAACGCTTTTTTTTAGTAATTATTTATATCAAAATTTTTTACTGTAATTTTTTGCTGTTATAAAAAATATTTTTCAATCATACTAAACCGGGGAAAAAAAATATTTAATTTTAACAATAACAAAATGATATTAATAAAAATATTAAAAATAATTTGTATTTTTTATTTAAATTTTACTTTTTTATTAATATTCTTGCTACTATTAGTTTTTAATATATTTTTTGCATAATTTCTTTAAAAATTAAAATAAAAATAATAATAAACATAATAACAATAATAACAATAATAATAAAATAATATAAAAAACATAAGAATAAGTAATAAAAAAAATAATAATTATAATAATATAAAATTAAAAAATAATAAAAATAATAATAATTTAAAGGGTAATAAGAAATAGTAATATAATAATCAAACAAATGTTAAACGAAATTCTTTTTATTCTGACTTTTATATAATTATTGTCCCTGATTTTAAAAGAATTCTGGAATTTTTTAAACATTATTAATCAAAAAATTGCCAAAAAACATCAAATGAATGGAAAAAAGGGGAATTTTGGAGACTACTCCCCAAAAGGCTATAATTTTGCTAGATTTTTGGGTGCTTTTCAGACTTTTTTGAAAATTTTTTTTTTGGGGTTGTTTAGGGGTTTGGGTTTTTGGGGTTTGGTGTGGATTAGGTTTTGGGAAATAGGTTTTGGTTAGGTTTGGGTGGTTTGTGTTAGGTTATGGTTAATTTTTTGTTTGGTTTTTTTTAGGTTTTTGGGGTTTGGTATGGGGTTTTTTTTTGGTTAGGTTTGGGGTTTTGGTTTTTGGTTAGGTTTGGGATAGGTTTTGGTTTTGGTTTGGGTTTTTTTTTAGGGTTTTGGTTTTGGTTGGTTTAGGTTAGGTTTGGGTTGGGTTTGGGGGGGTAGGTTTGGGTTACGTTTTGGGTTTTCCCTTTTGGGTGATTTTTTGGTTTTTTGTTTGGGTTATGGTTTTTTGGAAATATGTTTAGAAGGGTTTTTGGTTTAGGGTTTTGGGTTTTGGTTTTGGGGTTTGGTTTTGGTTAGGTTTTGGGTAAGAAATTTGGGGTTTGGTTTTTGGGTTTGGTTTATGTTTGGGTTTTGGGGTTTGGTTTTGGGGTTAAAGGGTTTTGGGTTGGTTTGCGTTAGGTTTAGGTAAGCTTTGGGGGTTTGGTTTTGGGGTTGGTTTTGGGTTTGAAAAAAAAACACACACACTGCACACACACACACACCCACACACACACACCCCACACCAACCAACACCACACACATACCAAAACGCACAAACTCACGTACCCACAAAACCACACACACACACAAACACACCTCTCAAAACACACAAACCCCACAAACCCCCACACCCCACATAAAATAATATAACATATATATATTTATATCAAAATAATATTATTAAATATATATTTTATAATTATATTTTATATTTTATTATTGTGTGGGGGGTGTGTTTGTGTGTGTGTGTGTGTGTATATATATTATATATAAAATTAAAATATATATATTAAATATATTATATTTATATATTATATAATATATATATATATTTATAAAGTTTATAGATAAATATATATAAAATTTTAAAATATATATAATATTTTATATTTTATTAAAATATTATATATATTGTATAAAAATATAATTAAAAAATTTTGTGTGTGTGTGTGTGTTGGGGGTGTGTGTGTGTGCGTGTTTGATTGTGTGTGTGTGTGTGTGTTTTCTGGGTTTCGTGTGTGTACCTGTAGGGTTTTTTCTTATATATATATATTAAAAAAAATATAAAATATATATAAATATATATATATATTAATATATTATATATATATAATATTATATATACATACACCCAGAATCACGCAAACACAAACCAAAACCACACCCCTTTTATATTTTATATTAATATATAATATATATATATATATATTTTATAATTATATATTATATAAAATATTATATTTTATAATTTTATAAATAAAAATACATTAATTTTATAATATTATATATATAAATATATATATATATATATATATATATATAATATATATAAAATATACATAATATAATATATAAAATATATTATATATATATCTATATTATATTATATAATATATATATAATTATTTTAATGGTTTATACCCTCACACACACACCCCACACACACACACCTATATATATTATATTATAATAATATTATTAATATATATATTATATAAATATTATATAACATTTATATATATTTATATATAAAGTTATATTATATAAAATATATAAAATATAATATATATATTATATATATTTTAATATATATGGGAATTTTTAATAAACATATATATAAATATTAGTATTATATAATAAAATATATATATATATAAAATTATATAATTTATTAAAATTTTATTTTATTAAAATATTATTATATATATTTTATAAAATAATATATATAAGTTTTATTTATATATTTTATATTTTATATATATCATATAATATAAAAATATTATATATATATAATATTATAATTTTGTTTTTTGTTTTTGTTATGTATGTAATATGTATATATGTTTCCAAAAATATACTTACATACTTACATACAGACTTTACCCACACTCA
>NW_023651256.1:20000-25000 GCF_015228065.2 Penaeus monodon
AACAAGGATCGAAGGCGAATCAGATGGTCCTCCCAGGTTTCGCTCCACACCACCAGGTCATCCAGGTAACATCTAACGCCAACTAGGTCACTAGTAATATAGGTCATGAGCCTCTGGAAGTGGCAGGAGCATTCCAGAAGCCGAAGGCAATACAGTCCATTCCCACAGCCCTGAAGGAGTTTACAAAAGATGACACAGGAACAGCACGAGACGTCAGTGGCACTTGGTAATAACCTTGTAGCAGGTCCAGTTTAGACAGGTAACGTGCCTGACCCAAGTCGTCTATGATGTCGTCTACACGTGGAAGAGGGTACGAGTCTGCTACAGTAACGCTGTTCACCTTCCTATAGTCCACGCACAGACGGTAATCTCCCTCGCCCTTTGGCACCAGCACCACAGGGGATGCCCAGGGACTTAAGCTGGGTCGAATCATAACCTGCTCCAGCAATCGGTGGACCTCCTTTTTCAAGAAACTCCCGCTTCCCCGTGTTGAGACGATACGGAGCTTGGCGAATGGGAGTTGGATCACTCAGCTTGACATCATGAGCGAGCAGAGGGCAAGTGCGGGGCGTGTCACCAAAGAGTTCCGGATACTCCTGCAGAAGAAGGTTAATACTGGCCACCTGGGGATCAGAAAGGTGTGAGAGTTTTTGTTCTAGATTGTCTAGTAAATACGTGTTGCTCAGATTTGGTTCTATCACTGGAACAATTGGTTCATTGCCAATATCGCCGGGGTCACATGGCACAACCACTGCTACATCATTTGCATCATCTACTTTTCTATCTTTCACTGTCTGTCCATCCCTTGCATGATACATTTTCAAAAGATTCACATGCACAAGTCGCTTTTTCTTGCGTCTAAACATTGAGAAAGCCTCAAACGCTCATTTTTCAGCCTTAAGTTTCTCCACCTCAATTTTACTTTTTCCAATTCATATTGACCGGGGGACATTACATTACCATCACCTGAATTGCTGGAAACACCGATTCAACGTCCTCTCTACTAATTACTTTAATTTTAATCAAATTATCCAAGGACAAGGTCACGAATCATATGTTTACGAAATGAGGATTGATAGAAAGTTTATAATAAATCGCCAACTCACTCCACTGGCTTTGGTCAAACCCGCCAGGCTTGCGCCGAGGATGACTACAAAATCCTCCACCGTGAACATTGCGACCAGAAAAATCTAGCTAGCTAGAAAATCAATGCTAACACCAAGATGAATAAACACGCAATCACCACGATTATCTAATACATCGCAAAAGGCCAAGTAAACTACGATAACCGCCATCAAATGCGGATAACAAAAGGAGCGTGAGAACTGCAATCACTCACATAGGAATCACTATGAGCCAGGAAGAACAAAAATCCCAAGCGAAGAAGCAAGCCGCAAGAAATAACTTCAGCTGGCAACGCAAATGCACGATAGCTAAACGGACTAATTACTCATATAAAGGCTTATGGCACAAACACTCGAAAGCAACTGCCATTAGAAAAGCACGCGAATGAGTAAACGATTCCGTCAATAAAAAGCTAACAAAACAAATGGGCAAACGTTCAAATCCCGGTCAGGCCCCCATTTTATTACGAATCATGTGCTTGTAAATATTTCACTGCTTTGAACAAGCCAGAAGCCGAGACTTATTTCATCTTGCTTGATACGTGGGCTACCGATCCATAATAAACTAATAGCGAGTGAAGTGCGAGATTTATTTCATTTACTTTCTTTTTTTCTGTAATAATATAAAAAAAATTTTTGTAATATTAAAATTGGTAGTATTTATCTATATTCCTTATTCATGCTTGTGGAGTAATTTAGAGGTAGACATGAAAGAGTAACCAAGTTCCTTACATTTAATTACGATTTTATATACATACATCATATGCCTCGCGATCTCAGTGTATCGCCCTAATCTATTATAACCCTAAACCAACCCTAACCAAGAAAATGACATAAAGCAACATAGAAAATCAAACCAAAAGCCCAGTGGTGGTGATCGTGTGGCGGTGATCCAGCAAGTCCCTCTCACTCCTCCGTTTTCCTCACCACGACCCCCTCACGCGCATGCGCGGGGTTATGGCAAGGTCGCGACGGCAACCCGGGTACCTGAACCACCCAATTCAGGGTAAACCACCTAGCACGCTACCTGGGCTTGTAGCAATATATATAAAATATATATATATATTATATATATATATATATATATATATATATATATATATGTATATTTATATATAAAATATAAAATATATTATATATATGTGTGTGTGTTGTGTTGTGTGTGTGTGTGTGTGTGTGTGTGTGTGTGTGTGTGTGTTTTGGCGTGTGTGTGTGTGTGTGTGTGTGTGTATGTGTGTGGGGTTTTATATACGTACATAAAAATATGTACATATATATATATATATATATATAAAAATATATCTATATATATACATATTTACGTTATATATGTATATATATATATATATATATATATATATATATATATATATATACACACACATAACATATATATATATATATATATATATATATAATATATATATATACATATAAATATGTATATATATAATATATATATATACATATATATATATATATATATATATATATATATATATTATATATATATATTATATATACATACATACACACAACAAACACACACACACACACACGGGAGCTGTGCGGCCTTGAAAAAACGGCCGTGCACGTTTCCATGCACCAGCAACCTTACCCCCCCTGAAGCAGCAGAGGCCCCTCAATGAACATTTCACCTCAATTTGTCAGCAGCTACCTCCCCTGGACACCACCCGCCCCCCCGCCTATCTGCCCGGCCCGCTCACCGTCTTCCCCAGTCAGTCAGTCCCAGGTGCTTCAGAGCTGGGAAAAAAATTCGCGTCAAGAGAGCCACCACTCCCCTTGACTTGCCAAAGCGCCTCATCAAGGAGTTCGCAATGGAAATTGCCACTCCTCTTACTTCCATTATAAACGCCTCATTGCAACAGTCTAAGTGCCCATCACCCAAAGGAAGACCGCATTTGTCACCGCCATCGGAAAACCCTAAGCCCCCCTCATTCGGCGAACTACGACCCATCGCCCTTACTCCGTTGCCCAGCCTGCTGTGTGAAAGCTTTGTCGCCGACTGGGGTTACCAGGACTCGCCCCCCAGCGTTGACACTCGGCAGTTCGGCCCAAAATGCGCTCCTCTTCCACCACACACTGCCTCGTCAGCTTCCTCGACTTCGTCCACTCCCCACCTCGACAAGCGCAAAACCTCCCTCACCAGCTCTTCATAGACTTTAAGAAAGCTTTCGACCTGGTGGACCACACTACGGTCATCCCCCAAAAACAGCAGCTTCCACGGGCATCAGGAGTGCCTCATCCCCTGGCTGGCAGACTTTCTCTCCAATAGGCAACAGGCCGTGCGCGTGCAGGTCAAATCTCCAGCCTTTTTGCCCCTCACGTGCGGAGTTCCCCAGGGGACTAGAATGGGCCCCCTATGCTTCCTAGTCATGACTAACGATGCTCTCCTCGATACCGAGCATCGTTGGAAATACGTGGATGACTCGACCATCGCCGCCCCCGCCATTGATATTCCTGCCCTGACCACTCCGCCATCCAGCAACACCCTCGATAACCTCCTCTCCTGGACCATCGCAAATCACGTCACCATCAATCGCCAGAAGTCAGTTGTGATGCAGTTCGACTTCTCCACCAAACCCCCCCCCCTCGCCCATCCTCACGCTGGACAACCATCCGCTCGACATAGTCCGTTTTCCCCCAAGCTGCTCGGCGTCACCATCGACGATAAGCTCTCCTGGAAGGGAGCACGTCAGAGACATCGTGAGGTCTGCCTTTGTACAAGCTTCACATGCTGCGTCGCCTCAAGTCCCTTGGCGTTCCACTCCCGGAGCTTCAGAATACTACAGGCTATTCATCCTGCCTAAATTGACCTGCGCCTCCCCCGCCTGGTCCCCCTCCCTCACCGCCACCCAGCGCTACAGCTTGAGAGGGTGCAGAAAAGGGCAACCAAGATCATACTCGGCCCTGTCTACACCTGCTATGACCGCGCCCTGGCTGCCCTAGGCCTCACCTACCTCGCCACTCACTACTCAACCTCACTGCAACAGTTTGGTCTAAAATTGCTGTGCCATCCACGCCACCGTGACCTGCTGCCCCCCGACGCGCCGCCGCCTCGCCGGGCCCTACGCTACGCCAACAAACTGGTGCCCATCAGGGCCCGCACTGACCGCTACCACCGGAGCACAGTACCCACTCTACTCCGACTAATCAACGAACACTAGTCCATATTTACTTGTCCAATCCTAGCTTTCCTGATTTTGTACTTGGCTTTTCTTTATCTGTTAATTTGTTGTTATTCATTGTTAGTTTTTCTTTGTTATATGTTTGTTTATACATATATATATATATATATATATATTTATATATATATATATATATATATATATATATATATATATATATATTTTGTATAAAAAAACATATAACAAAGTAAACTAACAATGAATAACAACAAAATTAACAGATAAAGAAAAGCCAAGTACAAAATCAGGAAAGCTAGGGTTGGACAAGTAAATATGGACTAGTGTTCGTTGATTAGTCGGAGTAGAGTGGGTACTGGCTCCGGTGGTAGCGGTCAGTGCGGGCCCTGATGGGGCACCAGTTTGTTGGCGTAGCGTAGGGCCGGCGAGGCGGCGGCGAGTCGGGGGGCAGCAGGTCACGGTGGGGTGGATGGCACAGCAATTTTAGACCAAACTGCTGCATGTGAGGTTGAGTAGTGAGTGGCGAGGGAGGTGAGGCCTAGGGCAGCCAGGGAGCGGTCATAGCAGTGTTAGACAGGGCCGAGTATGATCTTGGTTGCCCTTTTCTGCACCCTCTCAAACTGTAGCAGCTGGGTGGCGGGGAGGGGGGGGGACCAGGCGGGGGAGGCGCAGGTCAATTTAGGCAGGATGAATAGCCTGTAGATATTCT
>NW_023651256.1:40000-49750 GCF_015228065.2 Penaeus monodon
GGTACCGCTCATCCTGCCTGAGCAAGACGGATGTTCCAAGTGCCTACACGGAAAGCACCCTTGAGATTAAGCCTAGGGTTGCGTCACTCCAGGGGCAAGCCACCTTGCATATATATTATATGTGTGTGTGTGTGGTGTGTGTGTGTTGCGTGTGTGTGTGTGTGTGTTCGTGTTTATGTGTGTATGTGTGTGTATATACTATATGGATATATATTCATATATCTATATTATATATATATAGATATATAGACTTATATATATATATATATGTATGTATGTGTGTGTTGTGTGTATGTGTGGATATATATACTATAATATATATATTATAATATTATATATATATATATATCTGTATGTATAATAATTATTATATGTATTTTTCTCTGTGTGTGTGTGTTGTGGAAAGTATAGTATATATATATATATAGATTATTATTATATATATATATATTATATATAGATTATAAAATATATATAATTATATAATATATATATCTAGATATATATATATATATGTATATATGTATAATGTGTGGTGTTTGTGTGTGGTTGTGTGTGGTGTTGTGTGTGTGTGGTGTGGTGCGTATGTGTTGTGTTCGTCGCGTTGTTTTTTGTGTGTGTGTGTGTGTATATATAATGTGTGTGTTGCGTGTGTCTGTGTGTGTATTTATGAGTGTGTGTGTGTGTTTGTGAGAGTGTGAGTGTGACTCGGAAAGCACCCTAGAGGATTTAGCCCGGGTGGTCACTTCCCCGGGTGCACGCCACATTTGCATATATACACACACACACACACACACACACACACACCTATCTATATATATATATATATATATATATATATATATAGATATATATAATATATATAGATGTGTGTGTGTGTGTATGTGTGTGTGTGTGTGTGTGTGTGTGTGTGTGTGATTGTTTATGTGTGTATGTGTGTGTATATATATATGTAAGATATCAATATTTATATTATATATATCATATATATATATATATATATATATATATATATATATATATAAATAATTTAAAAATTTTATTATATATATGCATGTTTGTGTTTGTGTGTATATATATATATATCTATATGTATATATATATACATATATATTTCTATATATAAATATATATATATATACACACACACATACACACACACACACACACATACACACACACACAGACATAGAGAGAGAGAGATTAGAGAGAGATAAAGATAGATAGAGAGGAGGAGAGGGAGAGAGAGAGAGAGAGAGAGAGACTATATGATAAACACACACTAATGTGTGTCAGTGTGTGTGTTTGTGTGTATATAGTGTTGTATATATGTATTATATATGTATATATATACTATAGATTCTTATGTAAATAAACACACACACACATACACACACACACACACACCACACATACACACACACACACACACACACACACACACACACACACACACACACCACACTAACAGGTACACAACACACACACTCCAGAAATACACACAAACCACACAAAACACACACACACACACACAAAACACACACACCGCACCAACACACACCACACACACACACACACACACACAACATTATACAATATTTAATATATAATATATATAAATTTTAATATATAACATTTCATATATATGTATATATAAATTTTAAAATTTATTTTTTATATATATACATATATAATGTAATATATTATATAATATAAAATTATTATTATATATATATAATAATATATATGTTTGTGTGGTTGTGTTGTGTGGTGTGTGTGTGTGTGTGGTGTGTGTGTCTTGTGTTGTTGTGTGGTGTGGAACACATACAAAAACCCCATAAGACACACAGAAACACGCACCACATACACACCACACGGGAAATAATCACAAAACCCCCCACACCCACACACACACACACAACACACACCCACAACACATATATATATATTATATATTAAAATTATATAATAATATATATATATATTTTTTAATTTAAAATTATACGTATATATATAACTATTATATAATATATATATATATTATATTTTTATAAAAATATATAAAATATATATATATATATATATAAATAATATTTTTATTATATTAAGAGAGAGAGGGGGGGGGAAGAAGAGAGAGAGAGGGAGACAGAGCGGAAGAGAGAGCGAGACGGATATATATATATTATAATATATTATATATATATATATAATATAATATATATACACACATAATACATATTATATATTATATTATTATTATATATATATAAAAATTATATATGTGTGTGTTTGTTTTGTGGGGGTTTGTTGTGGTGTGTGTGGGGTGTGTGTGTAGTGTATGTGTAGTGTATGTGTATGTGTATGTATGTGTGTGGGTGTGTTTTGTTGCGTTGTTTGTGTGGATGTGGTTTATGGTGTAGTGTGTATGTGTGTGTAGTTGTGTGTGTGTGTGTGTGTGTTTGTGTTTTTTTGTGTGTTTGTGTGTTTGTGGGGGTTGTGTGTGTGTGAGTTGTGTGTGTGTGTGGGTTGTGTTGTGGTTGTGTGTGGTGGTGTGGGTTTTTTACATATTTTTTATATCCCCATATATATATTATTTTACAATGTATGTATATATACTAAGGAATTTGTAAAATTTAATAGGTATCACACACACACACAACACCACACACACACACACACACACAAATATATAAATATTAATAAAATATTATATATATAAAATATACATTATATATTGTACAAAATAATATTTAATATATATAATATATATATTATATATTAATAATATTATAATATATATATAATATATAAAATTTTATATATATAATAATAATATATATAAAACACAAAACACAAAAACACCACCACACACACAACACTATAAATAAATATATAATATATATATAATAATATATATTATATAATAATATTATATATATACAATATATACATTTTTCATACGCATACACCCCAAACATACACACAAAAACACACCAAAAAAAACCACCCCACACCACACACGAACCACACACACACAACCACACACACACACACCACACACACACACACACCGAATACACTTTACATCTTTATATCATTACCATCATCATTATCTCATTTTTGCAATTACATCATCGTTATTCAATTACTATCATATTATTTAAATTTTTGCAGTTGTATATATTTCTAAAACTATAAATAACAACACAATAAAAATAGTAATAACATAATAATAACAATAACGATTTTTATAATGTCATTTATACTTTATTTGAGTTAATATCGTTATTACTGTAATTTTTAATGTTAGATAATTATTTTTGAAATTTATACTCCCCGGAAAAAAAAAATAATAATAATAAAAAATGTAATAATATTAATAACAATACATAACGTTTTGTTTTATTATTATTATTTTTAAATTTTTATATTATTGTTATTATTTTTTTTAATTTATAATCTTTTTTTTGGGCAAAAAGTAATAATTAAAGTAAAAATACTACTACGATAATAGAAAATAATAATAATTTTTAAAAATAATAAATAATAATAAAAGAAAATAATAATAATATTAGAATAATAATGTGATATGATATGATGAGATGATGAGATGATGATGATGATGATGATGTTTTGCCAAATCTTTTTTTTTTCCCCTTGGTATATCAATACGGGGAGTTTATACATTTATAGTTTAATTAGCAGTATTCCAAGTTAAAGGAAAAAGTAAAATAAAGGGTTTTTAAGAATTCATAAGAAGCAAAGACGAGTAAAAAAAAACAATAAATAATTGTAGTGTTCATTACGATACTAAAAAAAAATTTTATTTACATTTTCCACAAACGAAACTTTTTTCCTGGGTTGGTCATTAGTAGATGTCTTATTTTTTCCCCAAAAACCCAAATTTAAAAGGGAAAGACAAAAATCAAAGGTTATTTTCTTGGGGGCATGCGTAAAAAAACGTGGATTTAGAGACAAAAAAGGAAAAACTGTGTATCATTATTATTACTATTATTTTTATTTTTTTTTAAATTATTTTTTCTTTTGTCTTTTTATAATTTAAAAACACCCTTATATACCAGATCCATTATGACAACTACCCCTATTATTTTACACATAAAATAATCAATTTTTAAAAGGTAATTAATGATGACAGTCAATAAAACGTAAAAACGATAATAATAACATTGGTAATAATAAATAAAAAATAATGATAATGATAATAATAATAAAAACAAAAACAACTCCATTATCATAAAAAATTTCATAAATAGACGAAAGTAATGACGACATGGTAAGTACAGTGGAACCAAGGAAGAAAGAAATGTATAAATCTAGGTTTTTTACTACTTCCCTTAATAGGAAAACGAAATAGAAAAAACAAAAAACATAAGAATGGTTGTTAGATTTTTTTTTTTTTTTTTTTTTTTTTTTTTTTTTTTTTTTTTTTTTTTGGGAAATGAAATGTTATTTTTTTCCAAAATTTTCTTTTTTCTCATTTTATCATCATATTGTCATGATTAAAAGAATTCTGGAATTATATCATTTTACCCTAAAAATTGCCAAAATCATCAAATGAATGGGAAAAAAACGTCCCTTTTGGAGTATACTCTCGAAAAGAAAAAATATTTCACAGATTTTGCCGCTTTTCGACTTTTGGGATTTTTTTTCCTTTACCTTTTTTTTTTATTTTTTGGCCCCTTCCTGTTCTTATCATCTTTTTCACGATTATCCCTCATTATTTTGGTTATCATCATCATTTTTCATATTACCATCACATTTTATCATTATTGCAATTTTATCTATTATTCAATTTTTTACATTATTGCAATTTTTATCATTATTATTGCAATATTGCAATTATTGGTTAAAATATATTTTTAACTATACTAAAAACGGCTAAAAAATAAAAATAGTAATAACAATAATATAAAAATAATAATGTTTTTTTTAAAAATTATTTATATATTATTTTAATTAATATCGTTATTACTGTAATTATTTCATTTAATAATTATTTTTACAAAATACTACCAGGAAAAAAAGATAAAAATAAAAAATTTAAAACTAAAAACAAATTAAAAGATTTTTATTATTTTTTATTATTTTTTATTATTATTGTTATTATTACAGATGTATTTTTTTTTTGGGAATAATACTAAAGATTAAAGTAATAATAATAATAATAATAATAATAATAAAAATAATGATAAAAAAGAAAAATAAAAATAAATAGTAATAATAGTAATAACTCAAAGGGGTTTTCCCAAAATTTCTTTATTCTCCCCTTTTATCATTATTGTCATGATTAATACGATTTGGTTTTTTTAACATTATTACCCTAATAAATTTCCAATTCATCAAAGAAATCAAAAAATCGACATTTTGGATTTTTACTCTCAAAAGGCTATATTTCGCTAGTTTTGCCGCTTTTTCGACTTTTTTGGGAATTTTTTTCTTTTACCTTTTTTTCTTATATATGGACACAAATTTCCCGTTTTTATCATGATTATCATCATTTTTATCGTTATCATCATCATTATCATCCCTTATTGCAATTTTTATCAATTATTTCCATATTGCAGTTAATATATTTTTTACAAATAACTAATAACACTAAAAATAATAGTAAAAACAAAATAATAACAAAAATAACTTTTTATAATAATTATTTTTTATAATCATTTTTAAATTTAATATCTTATTACGTAATTTTTACGTTTTAAAATTAGTTTTTGCAATATACTACAGTAAAAAAAATGATAAGATAATAAAACAATAAAACATTTTAAAAACAATTTATAACGATTATTATTATTATTATTATTTTTTATTATTATTTTATTTTTATTATACAGCTATGAATATTTTTTTTGGCAATAAATATAATTAAAATAAAAAATAAAAATAAAAATAAAAAATAATAATAAAATAATAATAATACAATAATATAAAGTAATAATATAAATTCACAAAAGTTATCCCAAAATTCTCATTTTTCACTTTTTTCATCATTATGTATGATTAATAGAAATTTTGGGAATTATTACATATTAAGCTAATAATTACCAAAACACAAATGGGAAAAAAAAAAAAGTATTTGGAGTATATTCTCAAACTCTACATTTCGCTAGATTTTTTCCCGCTTTTTCGACTTTTGGGTTTTTTTTCTTTTAGTTTTTTTTTTTGTATATGGACACAATTCCGTTATTATCATCATTTTTATCATGATTTTCATATTTTTATGGGTTTTCATCTCTTATCCATTTCCATCATATTTCATCATTTTTGCAATTATTACATCATTATTGCAATTTTTTATCATTATTTTGCAATTTTTTGCAGTTTAAAAAATATTTTTACATCTATACTAATAACAACTACAAAATAAAATAATAACAATAATAATAGAAATGATAAGTGTTTTTTAATAAAGTTTAATCATTATTTAATTAAAAGCGTTTTTTACTGTAATTTTTACTGTTTAATAATATTTTTACAATTATACTACCAGTAAAAGAAATAATAAAGAAATAATAATAAAATAAAGTTTAATAACAATATTTGAACGATTATTATTATTATTTTTATCTTTTATTATTATTATTTTTATTATTACAGATGAATATTTTTGGCCCAAAAATACTAATAATAAAGTAATAATGTAGTAGTAAAATAAAAATAAAAAAAAATAAAAAATAAAAATAATGAAAAATAAGATAATTTTTAATAATATTAAAAATCATCAAATGTTTCCAAATTCTCTTTATTTCCTTTTTCATCATTATTGTCCCGATTAATAGAATTTGGTAAAAATTATCATTATAAAACCCCAATAATTGCCAAAATCATAAATGAAAGGAAAAAAAGTCTTTTGGGTAAACCTCCAAAGGGCCCCGATTTTGCCCCTTTTTTTTTTGACATTTTGGAGTTTTTCTTTTTCCCCTTTTATTATATATGGACACCATTCCCGTTTTATCATCATTATTATCATGATTATCTTTAATTATGGTTTTTCATCATCATTTTTATTACTCATTACATCATCATTTTCATTATTTTCAATTATTATCTCTTATTGCAATTATCATTATTTGCAATTATTGAGTTTAATATATATTTTTACAACATCTAATAAAAAGCTCAATAATGATAGTAATAAAATAATACTAAAATAAAACGTTTTTATAAAATTTTTTATATCATTATTTTAATTAATACGTTATTACTGTAATTATTATGTTATGATAATTTTTTCTACAATTTACTACTATAAAAATATAATAATGATAATAATAAAAAATAATAATATTAATAAAAAATATTATAAGATTAGTATTATTATCATTTTACTTTTTATTATTATTATTGGGTTATTAGTACATTATAATATATTTTTTTGGCAATAATACTAAAAATTAAAGTACTAACTTAAAATAACTAAAAATAATAAATAATAACATTAAAAATAATAATAATAAAAATTAATAATAAAATGATAAAAATAATAATAAAGATAATTATAATGAAAATAATAATATTAATAACACAGTTACCAAATTCTTTTCTCACTTTTACCATTTATTTTCATGTTAAAGAATTCTGGTAATTTTTTATCATTATTACCCTAAAAAAATTCCCAAAATATCAAATGAATGGAAAAAACGTCATTTTTTTAACTCTCAAAAGGCGTATTTTCGAAGTTTTCCCCCCCTTTTTCGACATTTGGGTCTTTTTTTTTTTTACCCTTTTTTTTATTCACAATTCTGTTATTTAATCATTATTATTATATATTTCATTTATTCTCGTTAAACTCATTATTTTAAACATTATCATCATTTTTGCAATATCATATTATTTTCAATTTTTATATAAATTTTTGCAATTATTAAATTTTTATTGCAATTATTGCAGTTATTATATAATTTTCAACTATCAAAAACAACTACAATAGTAATAGTCATAAGAATAATAATAACAATAATGACGTTTTTATAATAATTATTTATATCATTATTTTAATTAATATCGTTATTACTGTAATTATTACTGTTATAATAATTAGTTTTTGCAATTATACTACCAGTAAAAATAATGATAATGATAATAATAACAATAATAACATTAATAACAATATTATAACGATTATTATTATTATTATTATTATACTTATTATTATTATTATTGTTATTATTACAGCTATGATATATTTTTTGGCAATAATACTAATAATTAAAGTAATAATAATAATAATGATAATAATAATAATAATAATAATGATAATAATAATAATAATAATAATAATGATAATAGTAATAATATAAATAATCATCAAATGTTATCCAAATTCTCATTATTCTCACTTTTATCATCATTATTGTCATGATTAATAGAATTCTGGTAATTATTATCATTATTAAGCTAATAATTACCAAAATCATCAAATAAATGGAAAAAAACGTCATTTTGGAGTATATTCTCAAACTCTACATTTCGCTAGATTTTGCCGCTTTTTCGACTTTTGGGATTTTTTTTCTTTTAGTTTTTTTATTGTATATGGACACAATTCCTGTTATTATCATCATTATTATCATGATTATCATCATTATTATGGTTATCATCATCATCATCATCATTATCATCATTACCATCATCATTATCATCATTATTGCAATTATTATCATCATTGTTGCAATTATTATCATTATTATTGCAATTATTGCAGTTATAATAATTATTTTTACAATTATACTACCAGTAAAAGTAATAATAATGATAATAATAACAATAATAGTTTTAATAACAATATTAGAACGATTATTATTATTATTATTATACTTATTATTATTATTATTTTTGTTATTATTACAGTTATGATATATTTTGGCAATAATACTAATAATTAAAGTAATAATAGTAGTAATAATAATAATAATAATAATGATAATAATAATAATGATAATAATAATGATAATTGTAATAATATTAATAATCATCAAATGTTATCCAAATTCTCTTTATTCTCACTTTCATCATCATTATTGTCATGATTAATAGAATTCTGGTAATTATTATCATTATTACCCTAATAATTGCCAAAATCATCAAATGAATGGAAAAAACGTCATTTTGGAGTAAACTCTCGCAAGGCGCTAGATTTTGCCGCTTTTTCGACATTTAGGATTTTTTTCTTTTACCCTTTTTTATTATATATGGACACCATTCCCGTTATTATCATCATTATTATCATGATTATCTTCATTATTATGGTTATCATCATCATTATTATCATTATCATCATTACCATCATCATTATCATTATCATTGCAATTGTTATCATCATTATTGCAATTATCATTTTATTGAATTATTGCAGTTATAATAATATTTTACAACTATACTAATAACAGCTACAATAATGATAGTAATAACAATAATACTAACAATAATAACGTTTTTATAATAATTATTTATATCATTATTTTAATTAATATCGTTATTACTGTAATTATTACTGTTATAATAATTATTTCTACAATTATACTACTAGTAAAAATAATAATAATGATAATAATAACAATAATAATATTAATAACAATATTATAACAGATATTATAATTATCTTTTATTATTATTGTATTATTACACTTATAATATATTTTTGGCAAAATATATATTAAGTACTACTAGTTATACTACTATAATAAAAAATATATTAATTATTATAATAATATAATAATTAATAGATAT
>NW_023651256.1:49850-54850 GCF_015228065.2 Penaeus monodon
AAAACTAACCCCGGAATTTATCCCAAAAAGATTTTTCATATTATGATTTTGCAATTATTAGGGTAAAATGATAATAATTACCAGAATTCTATTTAAACATGACAATAATGATGATGAAAGTGAGAATAAAGAATTTGGATAACATTGATGATATTAATATTATTACAATTAAACATTATTATTATCATTATTATTATTATTATCATTTTATTATTATTATTATTACTACTATTATTACTTTAATTATTAGTATTATTGCAAAAATATATCATAACTGTAATAATAACAGTAATAACGCTATTAATTAAAATAATGATATAAATCATTATTATAAACACGTTATCATTTCTATTATTATTGTTATTATTATTATTATTGTAGTTGTTATTAGTATAGATGTAAAAATATATATTATAACTGCAATAATTGCAATAATAATGATAATAATTGCAACAATGAGGATAATAATTGCAATAATGATGATAATGATGATGGTAATGATGATAATGATGATGATGATGATGATAACCATAATAATGATGATAATCATGATAATAATGATGATAATAACAGGAATTGTGTCCATATACAATAAAAAACTAAAAGAAAAAAAATCCCAAAAGTCGAAAAAGCGGCAAAATCTAGCGAAATGTAGAGTTTGAAAATATACTCCAAAATGACGTTTTTTTTCCATTTATTTGATGATTTTGGTAATTATTAGCTTAATAATGATAATAATTACCAGAATTCTATTAATCATGACAATAATGATGATAAAAGTGAGAATAATGAGAATTTGGATAACATTTGATGATTATTTATATTATTACTATTATCATTATTATTATTATTATTATTATTATTATCATTATTATTATTATTATTATTATCATTATTATTATTATTACTTTAATTATTAGTATTATTGCCAAAAAATATATCATAGCTGTAATAATAACAATAATAATAATAATAAGTATGATACTAAAATAATAATAATCGTTATAATATTGTTATTAATGTTATATTGTTATTATTATCATTATCATTATTTTTACTGGTAGTATAATTGCAAAAACTAATTATTATAACAGTAATAATTACAGTAATAACGATATTAATTAAAATAATGATATAAATAATTATTATAAAAACGTCATTATTGTTATTATTATTATTATGACTATTACTATTGTAATTGTTATTAGTATAGTTGTAGAAATATATATTATAACTGCAATAATTGCAATAACAATTATAATAATTGCAATAAGGATGATAATAATTGCAATAATGATGATAATTGCAATAATGATGATAATGATGATAATAATGATGATATCAACGAGAATAATGATGATAATCATAATAATAATGATTATAATAACAGGAATTGTGTCCATATATAATAAAAAGGGTAAAAGAAAAAAAGATCCCAAATGTCGAAAAAGCGGAAAATCTTGCGAAAATACAGCCTTTGAGAGTATACTCAAAATGACGTTTTTTCCATTCATTTGATGATTTTGGCAATTATTAGGGTAATAATGATAATAATGATGATAAAAGTGAGAATAAAGAGAATTTGGATAACATTTGATGATTATTAATATTATTACTATTATCATTATAATTATCATTATTATTATTATTATCATTATTAATAATATTATTATTATTATTATTATTATTAGTAGTAGTAGTAGTACTTTAATTATTAGTATTATTGCCAAAAAATATATTATAAGTGTACTAATAACAATAATAACGATAATTGCAATAATGATGATAATAATTGCAATAATAATGAAAATGATGATGGTAATGATGATAATGATAATAATGATGATGATAACCATAATAATGAAGATAATCATGATAATAATGATAATAATAAGGGGAATGGTGTCCATATATAATAGAAAAGGGTAAAAGAAAAAAATCCTAAATGTCGAAAAAGCGGCAAAATCTAGCGCCTTGCGAGAGTTTACTCCAAAATGACGTTTTTTCCATTCATTTGATGATTTTGGCAATTATTAGGGTAATAATGATAATAATTACCAGAATTCTATTAATCATGACAATAATGATGATGAAAGTGAGAATAAAGAGAATTTGGATAACATTTGATGATTATTAATATTATTACAATTATCATTATTATTATCATTATTATTATTATTATTATTATTATTATTATTTACTACTATTATTACTTTAATTATTAGTATTATTGCCAAAAATATATCATAACTGTAATAATAACAATAATAATAATAATTAAGTATAATAATAATAATAATAATCGTTCTAATATTGTTATTAAAACTATTATTGTTATTATTATCATTATTATTACTTTTACTGGTAGTATAATTGTAAAAATAATTATTATAACAGTAATAATTACAGTAATAACGCTATTAATTAAAATAATGATATAAATCATTATTATAAACACGTTATCATTTTTATTATTATTGTTATTATTATTATTATTGTAGTTGTTATTAGTATAGATGTAAAAATATATATTATAACTGCAATAATTGCAATAATAATGATAATAATTGCAATAATGATGATAATAATTGCAATAATGATGATAATGATGATGGTAATGATGATGATGATGATGATAACCATAATAATGATGATAATCATGATAATAATGATGATAATAACAGGAATTGTGTCCATATACAATAAAAAACTAAAAGAAAAAAATCCCAAAAGTCGAAAAAGCGGCAAAATCTAGCGAAATGTAGAGTTTGAGAATATACTCCAAAATGACGTTTTTTTCCATTTATTTGATGATTTTGGTAATTATTAGCTTAATAATGATAATAATTACCAGAATTCTATTAATCATGACAATAATGATGATAAAAGTGAGAATAATGAGAATTTGGATAACATTTGATGATTATTTATATTATTACTATTATCATTATTGTTATTATTATTATTATTATTATTATTATTATTATTATTATTATTATTATCATTATTATTATTATTACTTTAATTATTAGTATTATTGCCAAAAAATATACATAGCTGTAATAATAACAATAATAATAATAATAAGTATAATGATAATAATATTAATAATAATCGTTATGATATTGTTATTAATGTTATTATTGTTATTATTATCATTATCATTATTTTTACTGGTAGTATAATTGCAAAAACTAATTATTATAACAGTAATAATTACAGTAATAACGATATTAATTAAAATGATTATATAAATAATTATTATAAAAAGTTATTATTGTTATTATTATTGTTATTACTATTATTATTATAGCTGTTATTAGTATAGTTGTAAAAATATATATTATAACTGCAATAATGGCAATAATAATGATAATAATTGCAATAATGATGATAATGATGATGATAACGATAATAATGATGATAATCATGATAATAACAGGAATTGTGTCCATATATAAGAAAAAAAGGTAAAAGAAAAAAATCCCAAAAGTCGAAAAAGCGGCAAAATCTAGCGAAATATAGCCTTTTGAGAGTATACTCCAAATGTCGATTTTTTCGATTTCTTTGATGATTTTGGCAATTATTAGGGTAATAATGATAATAATAACCAGAATCGTATTAATCATGACAATAATGATGATAATAAGTATAATAATAATAATAATAATCTTTATAATATTGTTATTAGTATTAATATTGTTATTATTATCATTTTTACTGGTAGTATAATTGTAAAAATAATTATTATAATAGTAATAATTACAGTAATAACGATATTAATTAAAATAATGATATAAATAATTATTATAAAAACATTATTATTGTTATTATTATTGTTATTACTATTATTATTGTAGCCGTTATTAGTATAGTTGTAAAAATATATATTATAACTGCAATAATTGCAATAGTTGCAATAATAATGATAATAATTGCAATAATGATAATAATTGCAATAATGATGATAATAATTTTGAAATAATGTAAAATGTTATGGTAATGATGTAAGGGAGGGATGATAACCATAATAATGATGATAATCGTGAAAAAATGATGAAAAAACGGGAAAATGGTGCCCAAATATATAAAAAAAAAGGGTAAAGGAAAAAAAAAATCCAAAAGTCAAAAAAGCGGAAAAAAATCTAGTGAAATATACCCTTTTGAGAGTATACTCCAAAATGACTTTTTTTCCTTCTTTGATGATTTTGGAAATTATTAGGGTAATAATGAAAAGTAATTACCAAAATTCAAATTAATCATGACTAATGTGTTTAAATTTTTGAGAAAAAAGGGAGAATTTGGATAACATTTCTTTGAAAAAAAAAAAAAAAAAAAAAAAAAAAAAAAAAAAAAAAAAAAAAAAATCTAACAACCATTCTTATGTTTTTTGTTTTTTCCTTTTTTTTGATTTCCTTATTAAGGGAAGTATTAAAACCTAGAGGTTTATACATTTCTTTCTCCCTTGGTTCCACTGTACTTACCACTGTCGTCATTACATTCGCCCTTTTTATAAAAATAGGGGGATTTTGTTTTGTTTTATTTTTTAATTTTTATTATTTTATTTTTATTATTATTATTATTATTACTTTTAAATTTTTATGGGGTTTTATCGGTATTATTGATGCCCTTTTAATATTCCCTTTTAATTGATTTTTTATGTATAAAAATAATATGGAGTTTCTTTAATAGGAGTCGGGTTTCATAATGATGTTTTTAATTTTAAAATAATGACAAAAGAAAAAATTTAATTTTAAAAAATAAATAAATAAAAAAAATGAGAATAATAATGATACCGAGTTTCTCCTATTAGTCTCTAAATCCCGTTTTCACGTCTACTCCCTCCAAAAAAAATCGAAAACCTTTTGAAATTTCATGCTTTTTTTTAAAATTGGGTTTTTGGAAAAAAATAAAGACATCTACTACTGATTAAACCCGGGAAAAATGTTTCGTTTGTAGGAAATGTAAATAAAGGTTTTTTTTTGATCTTTTATATGAAC
>NW_023651256.1:59850-63571 GCF_015228065.2 Penaeus monodon
TTATTTGCTGTTAAAACACTCCTACTTTTGTATAATTTAAAATTTTATGGGGGAGGGGAGGTTCAGCCAAAACCCTTGGGATCTGTGCAGACGATTGCCCCCGGGGAGATATTTTCCAAATTTTTTGGGAGACTTCAATTCGGTTACGAGAGTCTTTTGGCCCCCTGGCTCGGGAGCTGATCCCAGCAGGGGAAAAAAGTTTTTCCTTCTCCGGGGCTTTGCTAGGGCCCAGAAAATGAGGTTCTCTGGCTCCTGGTACTAGTGCTCCAATCCGCATCGCTGGACTTGGTACAGTGATATGGGTACAGTGGCCAAGGAGATTGACCACATTCTTGTTAGCACGCGATGGAGGATCCTCCAGAACTGCAGGGTTTACCGGAGCATCGAGTTCTGTGGCACCGACCATAGGCTGGTTGTGGCTACCCTGCGGGTCCACTTCAAAACTCCTCGTCCCTCCAGTGGCCACCCTAAGGTGTTTCACCTGGACAGACTAAGGGAGGAGGAGTGTGCCCGTGGGTTCACCATGGCAGTCTCTGACCGATTCATAGAACTCAACAACCTGACAGAGAGGGAAACCCGTCTTTGACCTGGTGTAGATACCTTGAAAACACTATTCAGGCTCTCTAAATAGAATCAGACCAGCGTCTTTTCAGTCTATTAGGTAATTAACCTGTTAGTTTTATAAGTATGAAAGGTGCAAAGTATGAAATATTGGTTATCGCATTTACATTTACACAGAAACTTTAAGCCTGTTATTTGTGTTATCGCCTCTTAGGACGTGTGTTTGTGTAAGCTTGCGAGTCATAATAAAAGCTTATTGAGTGCCCAAAGGCATATGGGGGAGGGGGGAGTTGGGAGTGATGATGGAGGTGGGGTCATCAGCGACAACTGACATCGGGCTATCATATTGATCGTGTCACGCTCATTAGCTATAGGTGTGATCACTCACCTGTAACACTTCAGTGCAGAGCTGTATTATCTCCTTAAGCAGGACTTGTGACTGGTGATTTGTTTGTTTGCTTCTTTTTCTTACTATTATTGGTTTGTAATGGGGTATGGAGGAATGTGGGACAGGGGCGGTAGGAAGGGAAGGAAGGATTACCTATTCTCGGGTCAACACCTTGAATTTGGTCATTACCTGGCCTGAGTTCTATCCGTCCTGCAGTTGGGTTCTTTCCCTTGTGCGGTTATTTGTTATTGGTTATGAGGGGTGATCACTTGTCTGTAACACGGTCATTTATCAAGTCGGTTACAAGTTCAAACAATAGTTATACATTTGGGCAAGTAGTGACGTTAGTTGGTAGATAATTAGGTGTTCAGGCGTAAAAATACGAGGGGGAAACCCGTCTTTGACCTGGTGTAGATACCTTGAAAACTCTTTAGTTTTATAAGTATGAAACATGCAACGGTATGAAATATTGGTTATCGCATTTACATTTACACAGAAAATTTAAGCCTGTTATTTGTGTTATCGCCTCTTAGGGCGTATGTTTGTGTAAGCTTGAGAGTCATAATAAAGTACAACAAGAATTTCATGATCCTTTTCAATAAACTATATTTTTATTATGAAGATGTCTTTGGGATGTACGAACAGCTAGTATAACACGTTAAAATATGAGAGGAGGTCGCAGGCTTATCAGTCGTTCTGCGAAATTAAGTAATTTCTTTTGAATTATTCTTATTAGGTCTGCACCTTTGTTATATTATGCATTTGTAAAAAAATAAAGATACTGATTATAATCTTTGCGATTATTTCATCATTACCTCTGAGCAAGAAGAGGTGGTTGTTTAGGTGTTCAGGCGTAAATACGAGGGGGAAACCCGTCTTTGACCTGGTGTAGATACCTTAAAAACCCTATTAATGCTCTGTAAATAGAATAAAATCAGCGACTTTTCAATCTATTAAGTAATTAACCTTGTAGTTTTATAAGCATGAAAGGTGCAAACATATGAAATAGTGGTAATCACATTTACATTTACAGAGAAAATTTAAGTCTGTTATTTGTGTTATCGCCTCTTAGGACGTGTGTTTGTGTAAGCTTGAGTCATAATAAAGTACAAGAATTTCATGATCACTTTCAATAAACTATATTTTTATTATGAAGATGTCTCTGGGATGTAAGAACGGCTAGTATAACATGTTAAAAGATGAGGCCCCTACCGCTCCCACCCGCCTACCTCCCGTCCGGCCAACAATATCAATAGTTACCAGCATGGAAATATTGCCGCTAATGGTATTTAAAGCCCTGTTTAGTCGTTTGGTGAGTGAACAGTGAGTGACAATACGCCAGGAACAAAAGAAGATATTCAATGGAGAAACCCACCTACACTACAAATAATAAATCATCGCCACCTGGAGATATCACCGCAATGAAGAAACGGGTTAAGTTCCGTAACCCACTGGTGACAGACTGTCATTTAAGAGGAGGATACGATCGAGATAAAAGAATTATCTTCCAGACAGCTCTAACTTATTGCTACATAGATGGTCATTAACCTGTTGTGATGCGTAAGGTGAGGCGTTCTGTCCAGTCGCCTGTATTGGAGAGGAATGGAGGGACACCCTGTTAGATATCATTAGAGTCAGTTAATCATTTCCATTGATTATGATAATCACTTTAATTATGCCTACTTTCTGCTATGATGCGCCATGAACGACCGTAAGGTAGTCTGGTGTGCATGCTAAACATCATTAACTATGATTAATGATTCCGGTTACGGTCATTGATTACGTTAATCACTTGCGGTTACGGTCATTGGTTACGTAAATCGATTGCGGTTTCCGGTTTTCATTAACCTACTTCCTGTTTACACCCTCATGTACGTACGTGAGAGGAGGACCAGTGTCCCTTCAGCATCTACTCACACACACACACACAATTACACATACACACACGTAAACACACACAGACATATATATATATATATATATATATATATATATATATATATATATATATATATATATATATATATATATATATATATATATGCATATAGGTATATAATAAGTAAATTTATATATCTATTTATATATATTTATATATATATATATATATATATATATATATATATATATCTATATATATATATATATATATATAATATATATATATATATATATGTGTGTGTGTGTGTGTGTGTGTGTGTGTGTGTGTGTGTGATATATATATTGTGTGTGTGTGTAATATATATATATATATAATATATATATATATATATATATATATATATATGTTTATATCATGGAAGCCCATGATCGTCAAGGCCTCGGTGGACGAGTGGTTAGAGCATCGGACTCAAGACTGTCACGACGGCAATCTGAGTTCGAGGGTTCGAGTCACCGGCCGGCGCATTGTTCCCTTGGGCAAGGAACTTCACCTCAATTGCCTACCTAGCCACTGGGTGGCCAACCCAACCCAAGTCATTGCTGGTCCCAAGCCCGGATAAAAATAGAGAGAATGATTACCTAATAGGTAACACCGGCACTCTCCGTGGAAAGGAACTGGGAACCCTACCACGTACTCACTCCAAGAGCATCACAACATGAAAACTACAATTCAGTATCATGCTCTGACCACGGCGGCTCAGACATGAACTTACCGTTAAAAGAAGAAGAATATATTTATGTATATTTATATATGTATATATATATATACATATATGTGTATGTATATCTAATATATATATATATATATATATATATATATATATATATAAT
>NW_023651256.1:93403-105903 GCF_015228065.2 Penaeus monodon
GGGTTGTTTTGTGTGTTGGTGTGTGTGTGGGGTGTGTGTATGAATACATGATAAATATGTACACACAGACACCACACATAGACACACACACACACACACACACACACCACACAACACACCACACACACACACCCCCATACACACACACATCACACACACACACACCACACACACATATATATAAATATATATATATATATATTAGATATATATATATATATATATAATATGTATATATATATAAATATATTATATTATATTATATCTATATATATATATTATATATATATATATATATGAATATGTATATATGTATGAATATGTATATATATGTATGTGCCTAAACCTAACCCAAACGTAACCCAAACCTAACTCAAACCTAACCTAAACCTTACCTAAACCTCACCCAAACGAAACCCAAACCTAACCTAAACCTAACACAAACATAACCCAAACCTAACCCAGACCTAACCCAAATCTAACCCAAACCTAACCTTATCCTAACCCAAACCTAACCTAAACCTAACCTAAACCTAACCTAAACCTATCCTCAACCTAACCTAAACCTAACCTACACCTAACCTAAACCTATCCTAAACGTAACCTAAACCTATCTTAAACATATTCTAAACCTATCCTAAACCAATCCTAAATACATCCTAAACCTCACCTTAACATAGCATAAACCTAAATATAAGGTATCCTTGCATTTTGCAAACGTAACGTAACCTAATATATATATATGTGAGTGTGTGTGTGTGTGTGTGTGTGTGTGTGTGTGTGTGTGTGTGTGTGTGTGAGTTTGTGTGTGTGTGTTTTTGTTTTTGTTTTAAATTTACAAAATTTGGTAAAATAGGGGGTTTTTCCTATGAAATATGAAATATATTTTTATAAAACTTTTTTTAATATATAAAAAATATATTATATATATTTAAAATTTTTATTAAAATATATATATATACCCCCACACATAAAATATAATAAAAATATATATAAAAATTTATAATAAAATATATTTTATAATATAATATATATAAATAATATAAAAAAAATAAAATTCCCCTTTTTTTGTAAAGGCATTTGGGATATTATGTTTTTATTTTATATAATATATATATTATAAAATTTTATTTTAATTATATAAATATTTTAATATAAAATAAAATAAAACCCATTTTTAATTAAATAAAATATATATATTTATTATAAAATATAATTATATAAAATATTATTATTTTAAAATTATATATATAAAAATTTTGGGAAAAAAAGAGTACATATATATGAAAATAAAAAAAAAAATTTTAAAATTTATAATATATTTTTTAATATATATAAAATAGTATATATATTATATAATTTTATATATTATTTTATTTTTGCTTTAAGGGAAAATTAAAATGTAAAAGAAAAGAAAAAAAAATTGGGGTATTTTTAAAAGGTAGATAGAAAAATTTTAAAATGGGGATAGATAGATAAAAATGGATATAGATAAATAGATAAAAAAAAAAATACTCACAATTTTTACATATTCTATTCCTTTTTTCAAAAACCTACCTTCTTTTTTTCTTTTTTCCTAAAACATACAAAATGTGTTTTTTGAAAATGTTTATTTATATAAAAACGAAACCCCATACCCAACCCCAAAACCACAAAAAACCCCACAAAACCCCCACCACCCCACCAGCCCACCCCAAAACCAACAAAAACCACAAAAACACACACATTTTTAATATTTTTTTATAATAATATTTTAATTTAAAATTATAAAATTATATAAAAAAATTAAATATATAATTTTATTTAAATATTTATAAAATAAAAAATAATATATTTAAAACACACACACACACACCCCACACACAAAAAAAAAAAACAACAACCAAAAAACAAAAAACCCACCACCCCCTAAACCAACCCAACACAACAACCAAACAAACCAAAAAAAACAAAAACCCCAAAAACCCCACCCCCCCAAACACAAAACCCCACACACACACAAAAAATTTTAATATATACAAATATATTTTAAAATATATAATATATATTTTATATATATGTATGTATAAAATATATGGGATGGGTTAAAAAAAAACCTTTTATATGGGAATTTTTTTAATAATAAATATAGGGAAAATTATAGGGCCATTTAAAAAATTATTATATTTTTAAAAATATATATATATAAAATTTAAAATTTTTATAATAATATTTTTTTAAAGGTATGAAATGTCTTTTAAAAAACTTTTTTGCTTTTGTTTTTGAAAAATGAAAAAAAAAGGTTTTTTTATGCATTAACTTTTGAAAGTTTATTTTTTTTTTGAAGAATTTCGAAAAAAATTTTTTTTTTTTGATAAGGGGTAAACCCACAAAAAACCTTTTCAAAAAAATTTATAAAATTTTTTATAGTGGAAAAAAATTTTTTTTGGGCCCCCCAAGGGGCGGACTCAAACTGGAAACGGGGGGTGGGGTGGGGGGCCGCAAAAAAGGCCCCGGGTTTTAAAATTTTCTTTTTTTTGGGCTATTTTTTTTACGAAAATTTTGGGTTTTACCCCCCGGCCCCCCGGGTTTAAAAAACTTTGGAATTTTTATGAAATAAAATGAAAATTTTAATAGTGGGGGGTATTTTTGGGAAATTTTGGGAAATTTTTCTTTTTAAAGGTTGGGGGGGTCAAAAAAAAAGGGGGGGACTGGTTTTTTGGGGGGAAAAATTCCCGGGGAGTGGAAAATTTGGGAAGCAGGGTTTATTTTTTTTCTTTTATTTTGGTGGAAAAAAAAAAGGGGCCCCTTTGTTTTTTTTTTATAGTTTTTCCCTTACCGGGAAAAAAATTTTGGTTCCCCACTTTTTTTTTAAAAATCGTTTTTTTTAAAATTTTTTAAAGGGCCCAAAACGGGGGGTTTTTCAAAATTCATTTTGTTTTTAAAATAAACTTTTTGGGGCTTTTTTCCCCCGCTTTGGCCCCTTAAATTTCTTAAAAAATGGGAATTTAAAAAGGGGCACCCTACTAGTTTTTTTATATTTCCACATTTCTTGTTTTCCCTTTCTTTTGGTTTTTCCCTTTTAAATTTAAAAAAAGTGTTTAAAAAAAAACCCACCATGTTTTTAAATGTTAATTTAAGGGGAAAAAAAATTGAGAAAAAAATTTAAAAAAAAAATTTTATTTAAATTTAAAAAAGGTAAAAAAATTTAAATCCTTTGAAAAAGGAATTTTTTTTAAAAGTTTTGGGGACTTCCCTTTGGGAAGTATTTTATAATTAAATATTTTATTAATTAATAAAAATATATATAAAATTTTATTTTTAAAATTTTACCACACACACACAAAAAACTTTAAAAACCAAAAAAACCCCAAAAGAGAATTATATTTTTGTAATATATATATAAAATATATATTAATATATAATATATAAATATTTTATAAATTTTAAAAAAAATATATAAAAATAAATATAAATTTTATATATATATTTTTATATGATGTTTTATTTTATAATTTATATATTTTTAAAATATAAAATAATAAAAAAAATTTTTTTTTGATCAAAAGGGGCCTCAGAAAGGTAGGGTTGGGGGGCCCCCTCCCGGGTTTCCCCACCCCCCCCCTACCCCCCCCCCCCCCGGCCCAAAACCAAATAAAATATTTTGCCGGGGAAATGGAAAACATTTTGGGCCCCGTTTAATTTGGAAAAATTAAAAAGGGCCCCTTTTTTGGGCCCCTTTTGGGTTTTGGGTTGGTAAATGAAGTGAAAAAATCCCGCCGGGGAAAAAAAAAAGAAGATATTCCAATGGAAAAAAACCCCCAAACCAAAAACACTAAAAAAAAAATTTTAAAAATCCCGCCCCAGGGGGAATAACCCAACCCCCAAAGGGAAAAAAAAAACCGGGTTTTTAAATTTTTTTAACCCAAACTGGGGGGACAGGGGGGGGGGCTTTTTAGGGTTTTTGTTTTAGGGGGACATTTTTTAAATTAAATTAAAGGGGTGGGCCCCCTTCTTTCTGTAAAAGGGGTTAAAATTTTTTGGCCCCCGGGTAAAAAAATTTTTTTAAAAAAACACGGATAAATTTGCGTGGAAGCGGGTTTGGGGGGAGGGGGGGGTTTGAGGAAAGGGGGGTGGGTCATCAGGGGAACCCCCGGGGAAATTGGGGTTTTTGGTTTAAATAAATTGAAATCATTAAATTTAGGGGGGGGTTGATTCACTGGGGAAATTTTCCCGTGCGGGGGCTGTAAATTTTTTTTAAAATTTGGGAAAACCGTGAAAATTTTTTTTTTTGTTTGCTTCTTTTTTTCAACTTTTTATTGTTTTTGGGGTATGGAATGTGGGGGCAGGGGGGGTTGGGAAGGGAAGGGGGGGGGGTTTTGGGAAAAGAGGGGGAAGGGGGAGGGTGGGGGAAGGAAAACCCTTTTTAGGTGGGGTTTTTAAATTAAAGGAACATCTTAAGGGGGACTTTTTTTATTTTTTAAATGATTAATTGGAGGGTTTAAATTCTTTTGTTTTTTAAAAAACAGGGTAAAATTTCCCTCAAAAACCCAAGGGAAAATTTTAAAAAACATAAAATGAATTTTTTGGGGGGGTGGGGGTGGGGGGGGGTTATGGAAAAAAAGGGGGGTTTGGGGGGTCCAAAACCCCTGTGGACAAACCGGGCCCTTTTTTGGGTTTTGGTTTTAAAATTGCCTTTTTCATTGGGAGGGGTAAACCCAATCGTTTTTGGTTTTTTAGAGGTTTTAAAAAACTAATGTTTCCCCGGGTTTTAGGGTTTTAAATTTAAAATTTGCTTTTTAAAATCATTTTTCCCGCGGGTCTTTTAAATCTTTTTTTTGGGGGAGGGCGAAAAGGGGTTTTGGGGGCTTTTCGGGCCCAAAATTCCCCTGTTTTGGGAAAGAGGAGGGGGGGGGAAAAAAACCCTTTTTTTAGTTTCCCAATTTTAGATTTCTTTTAACCCTTTTCCTTTGGGGATTTTTGAAAACCCCACTTTAATTTTTTTTGCCTACTTTCTGCATTTTTTGCCCCCTAAAAAAAACGACCGAAAGGAAAGCCCCCCTGGTGGGGCTAAAAAAAAACCTAAAATTAATTTAATGTTTAAAAGGGGTTTTTCCCGGGGTTAGGGGCCCTTTGGGAATTGCTTTTTAAATTTCACTTGGGGGGGTTTCCCCGGGGGGGTTTTTTTTTTTACGAAATCGTTGGGGTTTTTTTTCCCCGGTTTTTAAATTAAAAACCCAAATTTTCCTTTTTTAAAAAAACCCCTCCATGAAACTACGTGGGGAGGGGGCCCCATTTGCCCCCCTTTAAACCCATTTTTAACCTCACCCCAACCCCCACACAAAAATTACACTTTTACACCCCCCGAAAAAAAACCAAACACACATAAAAATTAAAAAAAGGGAAAATTATATATTAAATTTTAATATATTTATATATATATAATTTATATTATTATATATATATTTAAAAAAAAATATATATAATATATAACTTTTAATTTATATATATTAAATTATAATATATATATGTTTAATTTTTTAAAATTATATTAAATTTTAATTTTACAAAAAAATATAAATTTTAAATATATATATCTATTTATTTATATTAAAAATATATTATATATAATTAAAATTTTAATATATTTATAAAATTTAAAAAATTGCATAAAAAGGTTATAATAAAAGAAAAATAATAATATATATATTATATATAATATTATATATTTTGAAATATATATTATTTATAATTTGCAAAATAGGTATATAAATAATTTAAAATTAAAATATATATATATTTTAAAAATATTATTTTATATTTTAAATATTATTTATATATTTTAAAAATATACAAATATGTTTTTGTGGGGTTTTATGGGGAAAATTAAATTTTAATAATTTTATGTAACATAAAAATACAAAAAATAAATAAAATATAGTTTTTATATTTTTATATTTTTATTATATATATATAGGGTATGTTATATTTTATATAATGGAAGGGTTTTATTTTATATATTTTTTATATTTAATATTTTATATATATTTTATTTAATATATAATATATTATTTATTTTTGGTTGGGGTTGGGGGGTTGTTTTTGGTGGGGGGTGGGGGTGTGGGGGGGGTGGTGTGTTGTAATATATATATTTTTTAATATATTTTATTTAAATAATAATTATAATATTATATTATAAACATTTATATTTATATATATTTTAATTATAAAATTTTATATATATTAATATATAAAATATTAATAAAAATATATAGAAAATAATATTTAAAATTTGGGGTGTGTTGTGTGTGTGTGGGGTGTGTTTTGTGTTAAATATAAAAATTTTAATATAATATATATATATATAATTATAATTATATATATATATTATTATGTTTGGGGGTTTTTTTAATTATCAGGGAAAGGGGCCCCAAATTAAACCCGTAAAGGGGGCCCTCGGGGCCAAATTTGGGTTTTTAGAAAAACCCCAATGGGGACAAAAAAGCCCCGGGTCAGGGCCCCGGCAAATCTGGGGTTTTCGAGTCCCCCGACCGGGGGAAATTTTTTTCCCTTTTTTGGGCAAAAACCCCTTCCCCCCCGGTTAAATTTTGCCTACCTACCCAATTTTGGGGGGGCCAAACCCATGTGGGTGTGTGGTGTGTTGTGTTTTTTTTTTCTGTAAAATATTTTTTTTTTAATATAATTAAAAAAAAAAAATAAATAAAAAATTATAAAATAAAAAATTTTATATATTATTATATTTTTAAAATAATATATATTTATATTTTAATTAATAAAATTATATATAAAATATATATAAAAATATTATTTTTATAATAATTATATAACAAAAAATAGGGTGTGGTACGTTTTTGGTGGGTTTTGGTGTGTGTGTGGGGTGTAAAAATAATATATTTTATATATATATATTTTATTTTTATATATATGAAAGGGTTTTTGGAAATGCATATTTTTTTAATATATAAAAAATATTATATTAAAATATATTATAAAATATCCTTAAACAATTTTTATAAAAATATATTATTAATATATATTTTATATATATTTTAATTAAATATTATATATAAAATTAAATGTTTTGGTGGTGGGGGTATGAAAGGGGAAAAGTTTAAATTATATTACAAAATTTTATATATAAAATAAACATTTTTAATATTATATAAAACCATAATATATATAATATAAAATAATATAAAAAATTATTTTTATAATATATTTTTAAATATATTTAAAATAAACCCTTTTAAAATTTTTAAATTTAAAAATTAGTTTTGGGAAAGGGCAAAAAAATTATATTTAAATATTAAAAAATTTTATAAAATTATATATATTTATTTATATAAAAAATATATTATAAATATTTATATTTATATATATATATTATAATATTTTATATAAATAATAAAATGTTTAAATGTTATTGTATATATTTTATGTTATTTTTTATTATATGTTTTTTGAAAATGTATGAAATTAATATTATTAATTTTTTATATATATTTATTTATATTTTTATATTTTAAATTTTAATATATATTAATATTTTATTTTTATAATTATGAAAATGCATGTAATGAATATATATTATAAAATATTTTAAAATTTTAAAATTATATATTATATATATAATATATTTTATTATAAAAAAATTAAAATTATATTATATATATATTTATTAATAATATTATAAAAGGGTTGGGGGGGTTGTGTGGTGGGGTTGTGTGTGTTTTGGTTTGGTTGGGGCTTTGGGGGGGGTTTTGGTGGGTGGTGGGGTGTGTTTTTGTGGGGGTTTTTTTTTTTTTTTTTTTTTGTGCCCCTAATAATTATTTTATAAAAATTTTTAATATTTTTATATTTTAAAATTAATTATAAAATATTTTAATATATGAAAACAATATAAAATGTGGGGGTTTTGGGGTGTGTGTTTTGGGTTTGTGTTTTTGGTGGGGTTTTTTTTTTGTGTTTTGGGGGTGTGTTGTGTGTGTGTTGTGGGTTTTTGGGGGTGTGTTTTTGGGGTTGGTTGGGGTGTGGTGTTTTTTTTGTTTTTTTCCCCAGAAAAATATAATAATATATATATATAATTAAAATTTTTATTTTTATTTTTTTATTTTAAAATTTTAATTTAAATTTTTTAATAATGTTGTTTTTTTTTGGGGCGTTTTTTGTGGGGGGTTTTTTATAATTTTTATAAATTTATTTTTATATATATATTTTTATTATTTTTTTTTTTTTTAATATTTTATATTTTTTAATATTAGTAAAAAAAGGGGACACCACAAAAACCCCACGGGGGGAACAAAAAAAACCACCACACACCCCAAAAACAAAAAACACCCCACACACACACCCACACCACAAAAAATTAATATAAATTTTTATATATTTTAATATATATAATTTTAAAATATTTTCCCACAGATACACACACACACCCCAAAAACCCCCACACACACACCCCACACCAAAATTTTATATATATAAAAATAATTATATAAATAAATATAATTTTTTATGAAATTTTATAAAATTTTTATATTATATAAAATATATATTTTATAATATATATATTTTAATATTGTAAAATTATAAATTTTTAAAATATATATTTTAAATATATATATATAATGTAATTTTATTTTTAAAATATATTTTTCCAAAAAAAATAAAAATTTTGGGCTTAGGGAAAAGTTATTTTAATTTAATTTTTATATAATATTATATTTAAATTTTAATATAAAATTTATTTTAAAAATATATAATATTTTAAATGTAAAATTTTACACACATACCAAAAAGGGGAAATATGAAACACACAACCCCCAAATATATATGTATATTTAATATTGGGATTAAAAATGTAAAATATTTTTAATTTTGAAATTAACATAAACTTTACACCACCCACAAAAAACACCCCCACAAAACCCCAAAACAAAACCACCCCCCACACACACCCCCCCCAAACAAAATAATTTATATTAATATATATTTTTAATTTTATATATATATAAAAAACTTTTTTTTTTATGAAAAAAATTTTTTTTTTTCTATTTTTTCAAACAAAAAAAACCTTTTTTAAAAAAAAGTAATCCCCCCTTGTAAATAAGATAAAAAAAAAAAAAAAATCAAACCCAAGGGGGGAAAAGCCGGGGGGTTTTTTTTCCCCAAAACCCCCCCCTTTTTAAGGGGGTTTATTCCCAAACATGCTTCAACTTTACAAAAAAAAAAAAACCCTTAAAAAAAAAAGGGACAGAAAAAAAATGGGGTGTAGGGGGAAAGGGGTGTTTTTTTGGGGCTGGTGAACAAAAAAATTTTACCTTGCTTTTTAAGGTAATTTTTTTAATTTTTTTTTTGGGAAAAGGGCCCCCTGAAAAATTTTTTTCTCCGATAAAAAAACAGTTTTAAATTTTTAAAAAGGCCCCGCTCCCCCACAAAATTTTTTTTTTTTGGCAAAAAAAATTTTATTTTTGAAAAAATTTTGGGGGGGAAAAATTTCTATCCCAGTTCCCCGGAAAAGTTTTTAAAAATATTTTTTTCTGTTTAAAAAAAAAAAAAAACCTTTTGGTTTTTGGGAAATAAAAGAAACATAAAAATTTCCCCTTGGGGCATGTTTGGGTTTTAATTGCGGGAAAAAGAAAAATTTTTAAACCGGGGGGGAAAAAGCAGGGAAAAAAAACTTAATTGAAAAAATTCGTCCCTTTTTAACCTAAAATTTACCTGGAAATTTTCCAAAAATTTTTGGGGCGGAAAACAAGTTTGGGGAGTTTTTTTTTTTTTTCCCAAACCCCAACATTTCGGGGGCAAAAAAGGATCACTTTTTTTTTGTTTTTTCCCCCCCTGGGGCGCCAAAAAAATTAATCAAATTTTTCCAAAAACCCTTTTTTTTTTTTTTTTTTTTTTTTTTTTTTTTTTTTTTTTTTTTTTTTTTTCCCCCCCCCCCCCCCATATATATATAATATATATTTATATTATATATATATATATATGTATATATATAAACAATATTCAAAAAACATATATGTAATACAATCAAATATATATATATATATGTTATGGATATTTATATTATAATAATAATAAAATATATACTATAAAATAATACAAAAATAAAATGGATTATGTTATACATGTATATATAAAACATACACAAACTCATATATGACAAAAATATATATCAACACAATATGATGTATAAAAAACTATGTATTAATGTAATTTTATACATATTTATCAACAAAACATTCAAATAATCCCGATACACACACAACACAAATTAAATAATATACATAAGAATAACTATAGTATTAATAGTTTGAGAAATCTTTATTCATTATATCAAAACATTAGAATAGCTTTAACACAAAACAAAAAACGTGTTTTGAATCTAGATATACATGTTCTCAAAAAAGAAATGTTGGAATAGTGGTGAGAAAGTGACTGCGCTAAAGTACCTTGCATTTGGTATAATTCTGAGCAATTGTCCTTAAAACCAAAAGCCTACAAAAGTTTTTGCAAAGTTGCGCAAAATGCGGAAATTAATGGTAGATCAAAATTTGCTGCTAAGAAACTACATTGAATGACAAATACATTAAATAATCTTTTTCGTTTGCAGAAAAAAGAATCACTGCAGTTGAATTAATTGATACAGTACCATACAATTAAATTGCGACAAGTATGTTCTAAATGAAAGGAATTACTGTCACCTACGGAAATTAAATATAATTCTACGCTTCATACCTGTTTCTATTTTACTAGTAAAGGAGTGTAATGCCTATGATTACAATCAATACAGTTTGTGCATAATACGTTATTTGTTTCATTATTGAGAAACCAGAAAAATTATCAAATATCGTAATGTTGGCTTAGTTATGGATATGTACGACTGTTAACATCATAGTGTATTAATGAATTAATATTATAGTACGAATAAATTAATAACAAAGTTTATATTGTTAAAATACTAATATCAATTATGAGAATATCAAAATATTACTATTATTTATATCACCAGCGCAAATATACAACATACACAAACTACATACTAATATACATCATATAATATTGTTCGTTCGTTCTTATACTCATATCATAGTGCAGGTAGTCAATGACTATTATATAATAAGTTATATAAACAGTATGATATACGTATAACAGTCAAACTAGGAAATACCATATGAGATACAAGTATACACATATATGTTTACTTATTCGCAATATACCACACTTACTAACACACATACAGGGAATACATCACACACACATATAATTATAACAGATATACAGTATATATATATATATATATAAAGGTATATACTTATGATAATAATATATATATATATTATATACGTATATATATATAATTATATTATGCATACTTATTATAAACTATAGTACTTTCATTAATAATTCACAAACAAACACACAAACATAAATAATATAAACTAAATTATATATACATATATATATATATATATTATATATATTATATATTATATATATATATATATATTATATATATATATATATATATTATTTTTATTACTATATTTATAGCTGTAACATAATACTATATAATTTATTACACAATAATATACTGTAGTATCCTTTACACGAATAAATTATATAATTTATATATATATATAATAATATATATATAATATATAATATATATATATATCATATATATATATATAAATTATTTGTATTTATTATTTATATATATATATATTGTTGTGTGTGTATATTATATATATATTTTATATTTGTTGTGTTTGTGTGTGTGTGTGTGTGTTTGTGTGTGTGTGTTATATTGTGTATTGTTATATATATAAGATATATATATATATATAACATACACACACACACACACACACACACACACACACACACACACACACACACATATATATATTATTATTATATATATATATATATATATTATAAAAATAAATAAATATATATATATAATATAACACAATATATATATATATATATATATATATATATATATATATATGTATAAATATGTATATATATTATGATAATTGTATACCTATATATATTGTTCTGCATGTGCCTGTTTTAGCTAAGTTCCCCCTGTATTGTTTCGTGCTCCTAGAGAGTTTGGTTGCATTCGTGTTCGATTATAGAATGTCTTTTGTTTATTTTTGGTGTATTTTGTTCAAAGTTAAGGATATTATTTCTGGTTGGGTAATTAGGATTATGGGTTATTAAAGTGTAACAAACATTGGTTTTCAAATTGGCCGCGCGGGTATTCGAAACCCCTGTTAAGAGGGCGCGGGCACAAGGCAGTGGGAGAGAGAACGAAGGTTTCTGGAGACATTTCATATTTCATATTTTATTATTAATGAGCTGCTCGTTTTATTGAACGAAGTGTCGCCAATTTAAGGTTAAGAGTACATGAGTGAAATAGTTTGTCTTTTTATTTTATTTTATTTATTTTATTTTATTTACGAAGAAACTCCCACTGGTTTTGT
>NW_023651256.1:118403-123403 GCF_015228065.2 Penaeus monodon
AACCATTTAATACAAGGGAACCCTAATACATTTATGCATATATATATAAAATTTTTATATATATAAAAATATTATATAATATATATAACCAACATATATATATATATATATATAATTATATATTAAATTATATATTTTATTATATAAATTATATTTATTATTTATGTTTTCTTTTCCCTTATCACTCCCTTTTTCTTTTTAAATTTCCTATAAAAATTAGGGGGGGTTTTTAAAAAGGGGGTTTAAAATTATAAAACCCCAAAAAACCCCCACACACACACACCCCCAATATGTATTATAATAATTTTATATAAATATTTTATATATATTTATTATTATATAAATATATATTCTTTTTATTTATGGGATAAATGTATATTTTTTACACACAAAACACAAAACAGACAAAACACCCCCCCCCACACACCCCACAGCACCAAAACAACACACACACCACACCACCCCACACAAAACACACCCACCCCATATAAAATAAAATTATATAATATATATTATATTATATTTTATATTTTAAATATTTTAATGTATGTATGTATAATATAGAATATAAACATATATAAAAATATATATGAATAATATGTATATTTTATGTTAAAATATATATATTTTTATACATATGGGGTGTGGGTATGTTTTGCGTGTGTGTGGTGGGTGTGTGGTGTGGGTTTTTATGTGGGGGGTTTGTGTGCTTTTTTATGTGTGGGGTATGTGTTTGGGTTATATATCTTTATATTATACATATTTTAAAAATTTAAAATTTCCCAATTTTTAAATATTTAATATAATTTTAAGTATATATAAATATATTTTATTTTTTATATATAAAATTTATATACATACAAAAAAATTCCCCTTACACACACAAACAAACACACACAAACACACACACACACAACCCCTTTTACCCCAGGGCCCCGCGCAAAACCCCCCCAAACTACCCCAACACACAACACAAATATTATTTAAATTTTTACTTTAAATATATAATATATATATATATATAAAATTTTTTATAAAAATATGTAATTTATATATAATATTATATAATATATATAATTTATACATATGTGTGTGGGTGTGTTGTGTGTGTGGTTTTGTGTTTTGGGTGTGTGTGTGTTTTGTTTTGGTGTGTGTGTGGGGGTGTGTTTGTGTGGTGGGTGTGGGGGTGTTTGTGTGTGTGTGTGTTGTATGTATACGGGGAATGTATAAAATATATATATATATATATATATATTTTATTTTATAGTATATTTAATTTATATTTTTATATAATATTTTAATAATTAATATATATATAATACACATAAAAACATAAAAAAGAAAAATTTATATGTTATATATTTTATATTATTTTTATATATATAATATATATAATTATATACATGTATGTATCCCAACATACAACACAAAAAAAAAACACTAACGCAAAAAGGGGAACACACACCCCAAAAATTTCTTTTTATCTATCTCCCCCTTTATCATATATGTTGTAATATTTTTTATGAATATAGCATGTATATAGGTAATGGGGATATATATATGATATTATACGGGGGGGAAAGGGAGGTATAAAAAATAAGAAAATAATATATAAAATAAAAAAAAGAAGGAAACAGAGGAAAGGAAAATTTTAAGGGGGAAAAAAGAGGAAGGGAAAACATAAAAGGGAAGAGAAGAAGAAAAAGAGAAAAAAAATAATAGAAAAGGGGGGGAAATTTTTTAAAGCGGGGGTTTTTTAAATATAGGGGAAACAAGGAACTATAATAGAGGGGAGAAAGAGAAATAAAGAAAAAAATGAAAATTTTAAGGGGACACACAAACGGGACACCAACAAAAACCCACACACCCCACACACAAACGGGAACAAACATTTATATTAACAATAATAAAAGGGAATTTTTAAGATAAAATATATATTTTAGTAATAAATATATAAAAAGAAAAACCCAAAATATATACAATTTGAATATAATAAAATATATAGAATATTTTATTTTAAAACACTTTATGTCCATTATATATAGATTTTATTATATTTTAATATTAATATATATTATTTAATAATATAAATAAAAAATTAAAATAATATAAAATTTAATTTTGAAATTTCATTAGGGTTAATATATGTAATAGCATTTTTATATAGGGCATATAGGATGCATATATGTTTTATATATATATGTATTTTGGAAAATTGTTTATATGTATCCCATATTTTGTAAATATATGTATAGGGGTTATCTATTTATAATAGATATTTATATATTTTGTGTTGGTGTGTTTGTGTTTTATGTGGTGTGTGTTTTGGGTGGGGTGTTTTGTGTGGTGTGTGCGTGTGTGTGTGTATGTGTTTTTTATTTCTAACCAAACCAAATCCAAACCTAACCAAAACCCAACCAAAACCTAACCAAAAAACCTTATGGGAAACCGTAAATAAACCCAAAAACCCAAAAAAAACCTAACCTAAACCTGACAAAACCAAAACCCCAAAAACCTCCCCCAAAAACCAAAACCCAAAAAACAAACCCCAAACCCCCCTTTTTTAACCCCCAAAACTAAAACCTAAACCAAACCCCCAAAACCAAAAACTAACCCCCCCCAAAATCAAACCCAAAACCTCCCCCAAATCAACCCAAACAACCCAAACCCCCCCAAACAAAACCCAAAAACAACCCAAACCAAACCAACCCTAACCCAAAACAAACCAAACAAAAAACCAAAAAACCAAAACCCAAACAAACCCAAAAAACATAACCAAAACCAAACAAAAACCAACCCCAAAACCCCAAATTTAAAAACCACCCAAAACCAACCCCAAAAACCCAACCAAAAACCCCAAACCCAAACCCAAAAACCCCAAAAAAAAAACCCAAAAACCCAAAACCCGAACGTAACCAAAAAAACCCAAACCCCAAAACCAACCCAAAAACCCAAAATAAAAAACCCAACCCCCCAAACCCAACCAAAAACAAACCCAAAACCCAAAACCCAAAAACCCAAAACCCTTAAAATCAAAAACCAAACCAAACCCAAAAACAAACCCCAAAACAACCCCAAAAACCAACCTAAAACTAACCCAAACCCCCTAACGCAAACAACCAAACCCCCCCAAAACCAACCAAACAAAAACCCAAAACCCAACCCAAACCAAAATAAAAAAACCAAACCCCCAAAAACAACCCCAAAACCAAACCCCAAACCAAACCCAAAAACCCTATCCCAAACCAAAAAACCCCTAACCCAAAAAAAAAAAAAACCCTAAAAAAACAAAAACCAAAACCTCAAACCCAAAACCCAAAAAAACCCAAAAAAACCTAACCAAAACCCTATCCAAAAAACCAAAACCAAAACCCACCCAAAATTATGAAACAAAACCCTAAAAAAAACCCTTTAAAACCTAACCAAATTTAAAAAACTTTAAACCAAAACCTAAAGGTATCCGGGGCTTTTGCAAACAAAAACCTTTAACCTAAATTATTTTTATATATTTGAGTGTGTGTGTGTGTGTGTGTTTTGGGGTGTGTGTGGTTTTGTGTGGAATTTTGTGTGTGTTGGTGGGGTTTGGTGTGTGGGTGGTGTGGGTGTGTGTGTGTGTGTGGGTGTGTTTTCTACAAAATATGTTTTACGGGCTCGATATGTGTATGTATATATATGAAATTAATTTTATATATTGTATTACTTAAAAATTTTAATATATATTATTATATATATAAAAAATTTTAAAAAGATATAAAAATTTTATTTTGGTATATAAATATTACATAAATGTAGGCAATTTAAATATTATATATATAATTAAAATAAATATATAAAATAATATAATATATTTTTTATTCCGGTTGGGGGGGCATATAGGGAAAAGGGGTATACAACACACACACACACACACACACACACACACCCCCAACACACAAAACATAAAAAATTGATAAAAATAAAAAAAAAAATAAACACACACCACACACCAAAAATAAAATAGATAAATTAAAATAATAATATAATATAATAGATAAAAGGGCGGGGCCAAACGGGGGCGTTTTTCCAAGCCAGCTCTAGTGGGGTTTGGAAATAGAGATTTTCCCTCGATAAAAAAAAAAACCCCGGGGGGGAAAGGGAAGGCAAAACCCAAAACGCCCCAAATTTGTAAAAAAAATCATGGGCCCATAAATTTTGGAAGGCCGCGGGGGGCCCGGGAAGGGGTTAGACGTGGGGACTAAAGACTGCCCACGCCCCGGCCCAATTTCTGAATTGGGGAGGGTTGGGGCCCCTTTTCCCTTTGGGGCAAGGAATTTCCCCCTGATTCCCTTAACCTAGCCCTGGGGGCCAAGCCGCCCAAGCCCAGTGTGGCCCCCAAGCCCGGAAAAAAGGGGGAAGGGTTTAAACCTAAAAAGGGGAACCCCGGGCCCCACCCCCTCGGGGAAAAGGGAAAAAATGGGGCCCCTTTACCACGAACCACCCAAGAGCACACAACAGGAAAACACAAAAAGGGGCACCCCTGGGGGACCCGGGGCCCAAAGACAGGAACCAGGGGGAAAAGAAGAAAACACACAAACACACCACACAACCCACACACCCCACCCCAACACACACACACTAATAAAGGTTTAAAAAAAAAAATATAAAAATAAAGAATAAATAGGGACACAAATCAAGTAATAAAAAACAAGAAAGATAATAGATAAAAAATAGAATTTTTTTAAAATTTTTAGGGGATAAGGATAAGATATAATATTACCATATATTTTATATAATAAAAAGAGAGAAATTTTAAAAAGGGAATTAATAAACAACATTAAATAAATAAAAAAAAAAAAATAAAGAAAAGAAATAAGAAAAGAAAAAAAATAAAAAAAATAAAATTTTTAAAAAAATGGGATAAAAGGGTTTAAGTTTAAAATACAGAAAAAAATTTTAATAAAGAAAGGGGAAAAGGGAAAAAAGAGAAAATAGAAAAAAAAAGGAAAAAAAAACCCAGATAA
>NW_023651257.1:0-10000 GCF_015228065.2 Penaeus monodon
ATATATTTTATAATATATATAATATATATTAATATAATACACATATTATAATATTTAAAAAAATAATATATAAATTTTATTATAGATATATATTATAGATATATATAATCATATATTATATTATATATAATATATATATATATTATATATATATATATTATATGTTATATATATATATATACATATTATTACACATATATACACATATATATGTGGTATATATATATATATATATATATATATTATATATATATATTAATTTTTTTATTATATATATATAAAATATATATGTATTATTTTCTGTATTTTATGTATATATATACATATAAGGGGTATATATATTATGTGTGTATTTATATTTATAATATATAAAATATATTTTATATATTATACACATATTATGTGGTATATATATGTATATATTTATGTATATATATGTGTATATATATTATATTATAATTTATTATATTATATTATATTATATATATATACTATATATATTATTGTGTTTTGTGTGTGTGTGTATGAATATTGTTATAATATATATATATATATTTTTTAATATATAAAATATATATATATATATATTTTGTATATAATATTGCTACGCCGTGGGTCTTTGTCTCTGTGCAAAAACATGTGTTAACATGAAAAGGATGACCTGGGCATGTGTTAACATAAAGGCCCGGGGCAAACCATGACGCAGCTGCTGTGAGCGGAGGGGGGAGGACAAGCAAAGAGACGCGGTTGGGTGCTGCTCCTGTAAAGACCCTCGTGTGTCCCCTTGTGACCTGATATAAACTTTGTGTTGCCCTTTTTATATGCTGTATCGTGCAGTGTGACATGCTGTTTCCCCTGTATTGTGCCTATAGAAAATGTCGGTAAATAACTTGTGTAAATAAGGAAAAGACTCATTTTGTGTTTATTTCGTGCCCTGCCTCTCCAGGTGGCGTTACCCCTCGTGGTGTTCTGGGACACTGTGGTGCTCGGTGCCTCTGGAGCTGTTCAGTGTTAAACGACCCTGTGAATAGCACGCCGTCTGCCAGCCTGCCTTGTGTTGGGGGCAGAGAGACGAGGTGGTCGGCGAAACCCAATTTTATATTATATATATATATATATATTATATATATATATATATAATAGGTATGTATGTGTGTATATATATTATATATATATATATTGTTACGCCGGTCGCCTCGTCTCTGCTACCAACAAAAGGGTAGGCAGGCAGACGGCGTGTTATCCACAGGGTCGTGAACACTGAACAGCTCCAAGAGGCACCGAACACCACAGCGCCCCAGAACACCAGGAGAGGAACCCCAAAGTGGCGAGGCAAGGCACGAGTAAACACAAAATGACAGTCTTTCCTTTATTTACACAAGTTTTTTACCCGTACACTTTTCTATGGCACAATACAGGGGGAAACCAGCATGTCACACAGCACAATCCCAGCTTATAACAGGGCAACACCAGGTTTATCTCAGGTCACAAAGGGCACACACGAGGTCTTCACGGGAGCAGAACCACTCCGTCTCTCGGCTTGTTCCTCCGCTCCTCCCTCACAGCAGCTGCGTCATGTTTGCCCAGGTCCCTTCATGTTAACACAGCCTCGCACAGAGACAAAGCCCCACGGGCGTAGCACTATCCCCCCCTATCAAGCAGACACCCGTCTGCTCTGACATATCTAACCTGAAACAACTACATAAAATTTAATAAATCGTTCTCAGAAAAAAAAATCTTTCATCCACGGGCTTTTTTCCCGCTCTCCTGGGGTCTCTCTGGGGGAGGTGGGTAGGGGTAGATTGGCTGGGCACCCAGGGGTATCTCCTGCCCGAAGACCTGGCTCATGGTCCCATTGACGTCTGCTGCATCGCCCTCACCGTCCAAATGCTCGTCCTCATCTCGGTCAGCGTCTGCCATGTCCTCATCGCCGCTACTGGGCTAACTTCATCTTCTTTTTCACCATGGCCCCAGGAGTAGCTTCCTGGCCCATGGTAACGCCACGGGCCGGTCCCGTGGACAACAACGGTCGTTTTTCGCCCTCACGAATTCGATAGGTGACATCAGAGAGGGCCGCTACCACCGTGTATGGCCCCTCCCAGGGGCTCTGTAGCTTCGGCGAGAGCCCTCGCTTCCGACGCGGTTATGTAGCCACACTCTGTCACCTATGTTGTACCTCACTTCCCTCATGCCCCAGCCCATAGGTCCCCTTTCATGGCATGGCCGGCTACCTTGAGCTTGCCACGCACTCGTCGGTGCACCTCCCCAGTTCTCCTGCAGTGCCATTTGCATAGCTGGATGTGACAGTTGGCAAGTTCACGTCGGTGGCCCCCCTGTGGCCAATCCACTGGTAGCCTGAGCTCAGGGCCAAACATGATTTCGGGCAGGTGTGAACCCTGTTACCTCATGCACAGCAGACCGTGGGCCATGAGCATGGGGGGCCCTTGACGTCCAGTCTTCCTGACTTTCCCTGCAATATTTGGCTAACGTTGAGAAAGGGTACGGTTAAACCGCTCCACCATACCATCGGACTGTGGATGAGGGTTTCGTCCGTGTCTTGCGCACCCCTAACGCTCGCAACACTCCGGAACACTCGTGACTCAAACTCACGGCCCTTTGGTCAGAGTGCAGTTCAGAGGCACACCAAAACGGGAAATGAATTCATTCACTAACACGCCAGCCACGGCCCCGGGCCTCGGGGTTTTGGGTAGTGCATATGCCTCAGGCCACTTTGAGAAATAGTCCCTTACCAACAGATGTATCGGTTCCTTGTGGCGTGAGAGGCGCGGACCGGCAATGTCTATTGCCACCCGTTCCATGGGTGCTCCCACACAGTAACACCTGTACGGGCCCGGGGTTTTTTCTAGCGGGGCCCCTTTTTTGCACTGCACACATCACTGCTCTACACCACTTTAGACCGTCACTTCTCATGCCCACCCAGTAGAAGCGTTGACGGAGACGGCTCAGGGGCTTTTTCTCGCCCCAAATGGGCCCCTGGTAACACCGGCCCTGTAATTCCTCAGCAACCAGTACCATGGCTCTGGGTACTACAACTACCCCCGTGTCACTGTCCACTTCATTCAACTGCACCCAGCGCTTCACTAACAAAACCCCTTTGATCCCTCGTAATGTTTCCACTGGTCCACCAGACACTTTGTGGTGGGGCTCTCCGCAGCCACGGCCTCCCAAATGGTCGTCCACCGAGAGCCTCAAGCCCCTGGCAAAGGGGGCAAGTCAGAGTCCCACGTTGTGCCTTACGCCCCTCATCATCCCTTTAGTTGGCACTTCCAGCACCTGCAGACGGAGGCACACAGGATCGAGTCCTTCTGGACACAGTGTGAGCACTAGCCTCACACGGGCGTCGACCCGGGCGGGTGGACGATGTGGGAGTTGTAAATGTTCAAGGCGCCCTAACCACCTTGCCAGCTGACCTCTGCTACCTTCAGCGACTTCAAACCCCTGTAGGGCAGCATGGTCATTTCCCGGGTGGTGACTCGGCAACCGTAAAAGGTAAAGGGTGAAGTGCTCGAGACTCTTCACCACCGCCAGCAACTCTTTCCTTTTCCCCACAAAAGTTGCGTTCAGGCCTGCTGAAATTGGCACTGTAGTAGGCCACAATATACTCCTTCCCGTCCTTTATCTGTGACAAAACTGCCCCGATGCCTTCCGCACTAGCGTCAGTGTCCAACAGGTATGGGAGCTTTGGTCGGATAGGGCAAGACCGGTGCTTCCTCATGGGCCTTCTTCAGGTTGTCAAATGCAGACTGACACGCCTCGTCCCACTGGAAGCACTCCCCCTTTTCGTGTAAGTCGGTGGATAGAAGCCGCTACACTGGCGAAATCTGTACAAAGCGGCGGTGTATGTGCACAGGCCCAGGTAGCTCCTGATTCCGCCACTTGGTGAGAACTGGGCCCCTTCTCCACCACCGCCACCTTCTGTGGGTCGGTGCGCACACCGTCTTGAATGACTACATGCCCCGAAATGGCACCTCATGCTGGAACATCGAGCATTTCTTGGGCTGAGTTTGAGGTTGGCCTTCCCCAACCGCTGTTGTACTTCTCTAGCTGCTCCAGCTCCTCCTCGAAGGTGCTCCCGAAGATGATGACGTCAATGTAGACAAGTGCCGGGCTTCCACCCGCAGGCCATCCAATACCCTCTCCTCAGACGCTCGAAACAACCAGGGGCATTGCAAGACCAAGGGGATGACATTGAATTGCCACAGGCCTTGCCCCAAGGAAAAGGGAGTCTTTGGCTTGTCCTCTTCCGCCTCTCCACCTGGTGAAAACCCACTTCAGGTCGAGTGTGGAGAACCACCTGGCCCCCACCAATGCATCGAGTGTGTCATCAATATACGGCAAAGGGTATGAGTCCTTGATAGTCATGTCATTCAGCGCCCGGTAGTCCACACAGAGCGTTTGTGTGCCGTCCTTTTCTTCACCAGGACTACCGCTGATGACCATGGAATGTATGACCCTTCAATCACCCCCTGTGCCGCTACTCATTGACAGTGCTCTGCATCTCTTCTCGTCTGGTTGGTGCATACGTCGGGGGGGCTTTTTGATGGGGAAACTACTTCCGTGTTTAATGCGGTGCTTCACCAATCCTGTGCGGCCAGGTCCAAGTCACCCTGCTAACACATCTGCATACTCAACAGGGTGGACGCATCTTCTCTGTCTGTGCTTCCGTCGGGTTTGCGGCGCTCCGGTGCGCCAAGTCCTCGAGGAAGTCGGGCACGGCCCCACACCAACCAAATTTCCTCGCTCCCCGCGACTCTTCTGGACGCTCCACTTCCTCACAAGTGTCCAGCTTTGCACCAGCTGGCCACCTTCTGGGCCTTATCGGAGAAGTTGGCTACCACACTGTAACCTAACCCCTCCCCTGGTCCAACAAAGCTCCGCCCAACCGCTACGCCATCAGCCAGCTGCAAGTTTTGGTTGGGCTCCACGAGGCCATCTACTCCACGCATCACTCTTGACAGTCGACACCGGATTCTAGACTCTGTCCTGGGGGCAAGTGCCGTCGCTCAGCTGTAACTACCTCTGCACGCCCAAACCTCTGGAAGCAAGGGCACCTCTTCACCGTGCACCCTCACCAGCTTCCGTTCAAGGTCGACACACGCCTTACTCTGCGTCAGGTAGTCAAGGCCCAGCAAACAGTGCTCGTCCAGATCGGCCACATACACCGATAATAATTATTATTATTATCATTATTATTATTATTACTATTATTATTATTATTATTATTATTATTTTTATTATAACTATTATTTTTATTTTTATTATTATTATTATAATTATTATTATTATTATTATCATTATTATTACTATTATTATTATTGTACTATTATTATTATTATTGTTATTATTATTATTTTTATTGTTATTTTTATTTTCTATTATCATTAAAATAAAATAAAATTTATTTTATTATTATTTATTATTTTTATTTTTTAATTATTTTTTTGATTTTTATTATTATTTTATTATATTATTATTTTACTAAAATTAATTATTATTGTTTTTTATTTTTATTATTATTTTTATTATTATTATTTTTATTTTTATTATTTTTTATTGTTTTATTATTGGAGTATTATCATTTTTATTTTTATTTTATCTTTATTTTTAAATTGTTTTTGTTTTGTTGTTGTTGTTTTTGGGGGGGTTGTTGTTGTTTTTTATTATTTTTAATTTTAAAAAATAAAAATAATAAAACAACAACAACAAAAAAACCCCAACAACAACAACAACAAAAACAATAAAAATAATGATAAAAAAATAAAAATAATGAAATACTACTACAAATAAAAAACAAAAAACAAAAAAATAAAAACCCCAATTAATAAAAAATAATGGGAAAACAAAATATATATAAAAATAAAATAAAATTTAAAATAAAAAGAAAAACAAAAAATAAAACAATAAAAAATAATAAAAATATAATAAAAAAATAAAAATAATAATAAAATAATAACAATAATAAAAAAAAACAAAAATAAAAATTAAAAATAATAATTAATAATAATTATTAATTTTTAAAAGGATAATGGGTAATAATAATAAAAATAATAAAATAGAAATAAAATTTAATAATAAAAATAAAAAGAATAAAAGGAAATAAAATAAAAATAATTATAATAATAATAATAAATAATAATAATAGTTATAATAATAATAATAATAATAATATAATAATTTTAACAAAAATAAATAAAAAAAAATTATTATCGGTGTAGGGGGCCGATCTGGACGAGCACTTTTGGGGGCCCTTGACAAACCTAAAGCGAGTAAGGCTTTGTTCGACCTTAAAGGGAAAAGCTGGTGAGGGTGAAACCGGTAAGGGAAGGTCCCCTTTGTTTTCCCGAGGTTGGGGCAAGGTAGTTACAGCTGAGCGACTGAAACCTTGCCCCCAGTACAGATCTAGAACCGGTGTCGCTGTCAAGAGTGATGCGGGGAGTAGAGGGCCTGGGGAAACCCCAAACCCAAAATTTGCGCTGCTGTTTGGCCCGTAGCGGGGGGGGAGCTTTGTTGCCAGGGGGGGGTTTAAGGTTTACAGTTTTTGGGTTTGGGCCAATTTTCTCCGATAAGGCCCAAAAGGGGCCAGCGGGTGCAAACCCTGGACACTTGTGGGAAGGGAAAGCGCCCCAGAAAGTCTTTCCGGGAGCGGGAAAGTTGGTTGGTGGGGGGCCGGGGCCCGATTCTCGAGGACTTGGCGCCCCGGGAGCGCCGCAAACCCGGGAAAGGGAAAAGCAAAGACAGAAAAGAGCGTCCACCCGGTTGGGGTAGAAGATGTTTTTGCAGGGGTGATTTGGGACCGGGGCCGCACGGGATTGGTGAAGCCCCGCATTAACCCAAAAATTTTTTTTTGCCCTCAAGACCCCCCCCAAATATTGCCCAAACCCCAACGAGAAAAAGAGCAGGGCACGTCTGAGTAGGGCACGGGGGGTGTTTAAAACGGTCGGACACCATGGTCATCAGGGGAAATTTGGGTAAAGGGAAAAAGGAGGGGACCCCAACGTTCTGTGGGGGACTACCGGGCGCAAATAAATGCACCCAAGGACTCATACCCTTTGCCGATATTGATGACACACTCAGGCATTGGGGGGGGCCGGGTTGGTTCTCCACACTCGACCTAAAGTGGGGTTTTCACCGGGTTGGAGGCGGAAGAGGACAACCCAAAAGACTCCCTTTTCCTTGGGGAAAGGGCCCTTGGAAATTAAATGTCATCCCCTTTGGTCTCTGCAATCCCCCTGGTTTTTTTCGACGTCGAGGAGGGGGGGTTATTGGATGGCCTGGGGGGGAAGCCCGGCACGGGTTTACATTGATACGTCATCATCTTCGGGGGGCACCTTCAAAGGAAAGGAGCTGGAGCGCTAAAAAAAAGAAAAAAACAGCGGTTGGGGGGCCCAAACCCCAAAAACTCCCCCCAAAAAAAGCTCGATGTTCCAGCATGAGGTGCCATTTCGGGGCATTTAGCTTTCAAGACGGTGTGGCCCCGACCCCCCAGAAGGGGCGGGGTGGAGAAGGGCCCTTTCCCTAAAACCAAGGGGGCAAAAGTCGGGGTCCCGGGGCCCTGTGCACATACACCCCCCGTTTTGTACGGGATTTCCCCAAGTGTAGGGGTTTTCTATCCCCGATTTTAACAAAAAGGGGGAGGGCTTCCAGTGGGCGGGCGTGTCAGTCGCATTTGACAACCTGAAAAAGGGCCCTGATGGAAGCCCCGGGTCTTGCCCAAACCCGGGCCCCGAAGCTCCCAAAACCTTTTGGACATAAACGCTAGGGGGAAAGGGCCCGGGGGGGCTTTTTGCCCAGATAAAGGAAGGGGAAAGGGAAAGTATATTGTGGCCTACTACAGTGCCAATTCAGCAGGCCTAAACCGAAAAAATTTTGTGTGACAGGAAAAAAGTTGCTGGCGGTGGTGAAGAGTCTCGGCATTTCCCCCTTTACCTCTTCCCGGTTTCCGGTTTTACCCTCCGGAATGCCCTGCTGCCCTACAGTGGTTTAAGTCGCTGAAGGGACAGAGGGTCAGCTGGCAAGGGGGTTAGGGCGCCTTTAAAAAGTTTAAATACCCCATTTGTCCCCGCCCCGGGGCGACGCCCGTGTGGGCTGTTTTTCACACTGTGTCCAGAAGGACCGACCTGGTGCCCTCTGCAGGTGCTGGGGAAAGTGCCAAATAAAAGGGAATGATGAGGGGGTAAGGCACAACGTGAGGACTCGACCTTTCTCCCTTGGGCCAGTGGGTTGAGGCTCTCGGTGGCGCCCCGTTGGGAGGCCGTGGCTGCGGGGAACCCCACCACCAAAATGTCCGGGGGGACCAGGGGTTTTTAAACATTACGATTTGGTCAAAGCGGTTTTGTTAAAGAAGCGCGGGTGCAGTTGAATGAAGTTGGGGCATGGGCACGTGGGTATTGTAGTACCCAGAGCCTGCGTACTGAGTTGCTGAGGAAATTTCTGGGCCCGGGGTTTCCAAATGGCCCCTTTGGGGGGGGAAAAAGACCCTGAGCCGTTTTTCCGTCAACGCTTTTACTGGGGGGGCAAAGAGAAGGAAGTGTCCCGAAATGGTTTTAGGGCAGTGATGGTGCAGTGCAAAAAAGGGCCCCGTAGAAAAACCCCGGGGCCCCCCTTTCAGGTGTACTGTGGGAGACCAAGGGGAAAGGGGGGCCCAAAAGACATTGCCGGGCCCCCTGCCTCTCACGCCACAAAAAAAACCCCATACATCTGTTGGGAATGGGGCTATTTCTCAAAAATGGCCCCGGGGATATTGCCTACCCCCCCCACGAGGCCCGGGGCCGTGGTGGCGTGTTTGTGAATGAAATTTATTAAACCCCTTTTTGGTTTTGGCCCCTTGAACTGCACTTGACCAGGGCCCTGAGTTTAGTCCGATGTTCCCGGGGTGTTTTCCCAAAATGTTAGGGGTTTCGAAAAACACGGACGACCCCCCCTCCAAACCACAGTCCGATGGGGATGGTGGGGGCGGTTTAAACCCTACCCTTTCCCCCAACAGTTAGCCCAAAAATTGGGAGGGAAAGTCAGGAAGACTGGGGCGTCAAGCGCCCCCCTGTCATGGCCCAAAGGGCTGGGTGTGCATGGGGTAAAAGGTTCCCCACCTGCCCGACTTTATGTTTGGCCATGAGCTCAGGCTACCAGTGGGTTTTTGGGCCCCAGGGGGGGCCACCCCACGTGAACTTGCCAAATGTCAAAATCCAAACTATGCGTGGGACTGGAGGGAAATGGCGGGGGGTGCACCGACAGTGCGTGGCAAGGGTTAAGGTAGCCCCCCATGCCATGAAAGGGGAAACCCAGGGCTGGGGGCATGAGGGGAAATGAGGTACAAAATAGGTGACAGAGTGTTTCTACTAACCCCCGTCGGAAGCGAGGGCTCCGCCGAAGCTTTCCGACCCCGGGGGGGGGCCATACAAGGGGTAGCGGCCCCCTCTGATGTCACCTATCGAAATTCCCCCAGGGCGGGGAAAAGACCGTCGGGTTTTCCACGTGACCGGTCCCGTGGCGTTACCCGGGCCAGGAACTAATCCTGGGGCCCTGGTGGGAAAAAAAAGAGAAGTTTTTCCCCAGTAGCGCGATTAGGCATGGCAGACGTGGGCCGAGATGAGGGCGAGCAAATTTTGGGCGGTGAGGGGGAGCAGCAGACTTTAATGGTGACCCTGGGCCGGTCTTTGGGCAGGAAGGTCCCCCTGGGTGCCCAGCCAATCTTTCCCCTACCCCCACCTCTCCAGAGAGACCCCAGCGGGGGAGCGAAAAAAAGGGCCCCGTGGATGAAAGATTTTTTTTCTGAGAAAGATTTTTTTTAAATTTTTTGTAGTTTTTTTCAGGGTTTGATAGTCCCGAGCAGACGGGGGTCGGGTTTATAGGGGGGGGGTAGTGTACCCAGTGGGGCTTTGTCCCCTGGGCGAGGTGTGTTAAAAAATGAAGGGAAACCCGGGGAAAAAATGACGCATTTCCCCCCCCCCTTTTAGGGAGGGGCGGAGGAACAAACCGAGGA
>NW_023651257.1:12500-27500 GCF_015228065.2 Penaeus monodon
CTATCAAAATTATATTACGTTATGGAAGTTATGCATTCTCAAATCCAGCCTGAATATGTATAAAATAGTCATGCAATTGCATAGGCAGTTTGGCTTAGCCAATGCATCAAAGGCGTGGTAGTCTGTGTCTATAGGCCATTAAGCGCTTAATGGCGCACGGAGCACGATCGTATTATTTACATTTTTGGTAAATTTGGAAATGATGCCTTGTTTCGAGTGAACAAAATATTTTTCCAATAGTTTTCGTCGTGTTTCGAACGAATCTAGCACTCATTTCCTTCGCAAGCGAAGCACAGCTACGATATCGGCCCCGGTAGTTGGGGAGGGCATGATACGTAGAAGAGGGTTGGGGTGGGGGGGTATTTCGGGAAATATCGTAATAAAACGGGAGTAAAAGTATTTTCACTCCCTTCGGGTTTTATATGGGGGGCTCCCCCCGGGCCTGGTCTACAAAAATCTTCACCTCTTCTTTTTTCGGCAGAAGAGATTCTGGGCATGCATTTAATAATGACACGTTTTCCAGTCATATAGAGGACTTTCGTCCCTTTTTATATCCCCTTTACCCCGTTAAGCATTTACCCAGATGTGCCAGGCCCTTGGGTTGTTGGCGGGAATCGTGATCGCTCTCCCGCTGTTCCTTATCGGCCAGCGGAGGGTACAGCTTCGCAGCCTTGATGAAGACTGATGATGGGACTACACCGGTTTGTACTGGTGGAGAAACAGATACCCGAGCAAGATTTATTTATAGAATTCTTGCCGATTACCTGGTCTGTTGATCCACTCCTTTACATCTCACCACATCCGCTCAATGTTCTGTTCGTAGATCTTCGGGTTTTCGGGATCCACAAAGTATTCAGAGTGGTTTTATGATTTTGGTGTTCAAAGACGAGTTCACTTGAATTCGGTAGCGTCATTATTTCGATGATATTTTGAAATGAAATCGATAGGGTTTTATTCTCACATCCGACGCACTGGCTACCATGATGGAACTGACTTGAGTTTCAACTCCCTTTCTCTTAGGCCCACCCCTCTATTGTCACGTGATGCCTATTTTCATACTGATTGGTTCTATTGTGCTGGATGTCAGCGCCTATGTCCACGTCACGTTCCCAGCGCAAATCTGATTGCGCTACAAAAACTCCATCCGATTTTCCCCTCGCTTTCAACGACTTTCTATCATTTTGTCGCGGCGGCTGGGGGCGTAAGGAGGCTGCGTTTTCCTGGATTTTACACCTTTGTTGCCGTTTTTTATCAATTTTGCGAAGATGTTAAAGGCAGTTATTATCAATTTTTCGAAGATGTTAAAGAAAACTTTTATAGAATGATGTTTCTACTATTTGGAAGCTCAGATACTGCATCTAAGGTGTTTTGGCTTCCTATATATATTACAACTAAAAATGTTTAACATAAGCAGTAGATTTTCAGTCAGTCCCCTGATGATTACAAAGCTTGACTACGGACTTTTTTACCAGTTTCCCTCGCATATTCTTTCGTCCGCCGTGGATGTGTGCGAAAAGTCTGAAACTTGGCCTCTAAATATTGTCGCACTACCTGTATAGGGGTAATTCTTATAAGTTCTATCAGATTATGGTAACATGTCGGCCTTTACCATTTGCTCCCCGTAAAACTCAGTCCGTTTGTGCGACAAAACTCGTTTAGCAGGGTCGCGATACGGGTATGAAAATAATATTCTTTGCCTGCGTATTTCGCTTTAGCACGGCGCTCTATCATTTGGAGTCAATTACCTGTGTTTTAAGAAAACTAACATGGGCCATCCAACCCGGGTTCTTACAGTTAATCTTTCAACCCACAGACCTTCACCACCTTGAACAACCGGCAAGTTACAGACTGAAGCATCATTTGAGGAACGTATAGATACCTACAGTATTCGGGTTACGATTGGTCAGAAACTATGCCCTTATTTTCTGAAATTGTGAATGCTATGAGTTTTTATTTCTTGTAATTGCCTATCCGGCAATTGATTTAATGGCGTTAAGCAACAGTTACCGTTTGTTGGCGTTCATACATGGAAATGAATGAGCCTTTTTGTTTACTTTTACACATTACCAAGGTTGTTTTACTGTGGGAAGGGAATATCGCACCCGAAAACAATGATTAAATACCGCGGATACATAATACATGTTTCGTAAGTTTCTACCTTAGGGTCGGAGTCGGCCTGTACCATAGTTGTCTCGCGCCAACGATTTAAAGAGGGTCTGGGGAAGCAGGGGTTAAACTCTTCTTTTCTCTCCTCTTCCTTTTTCTCCCACATCCTTTAGTTTTCCAGGCCCCACTTTTTTTCCTTTTCCCAACCTTTAAGCGGATACGGCAGGCAGGTTTCCAGTTCACCACAAATGCAATACTTAAAAAAATGTGAAAGAACACTTTTTTTTTTTTTTTTTTTTTTTTTTATTTTTTTTTTTTTTTTTTTTTTTTTTTTTTTTGTTTTTGTTTTTCGAATTCACTTAATAAAATACGTATAACTAGTGTAAGGTACTCAACCGCCATGCAGAACTCATCGTCCATACTTTAAAGTAAGTCCCTCCATCGTTCGCTCTATTGGTCTTTGCGTATGTATTACAGTCGAGGAATCCTTAGTCGGTCCACAAACATTTTTTTTTCCCAGAGAGTGGTTTGTGAATGTACCCGTTTTGCCCCAATTTTAAAAAAAAAAAATTAATGAGCGATGAGTCTACGCCCCCGTCGTCACTAATTAAATTGTAGCTTCCTGTATTGATATATTTATTAATTTAAGTGAACTTCGATCGTCTGCTTTAAAAAAATAAACCAGTAGCACAATGATTTTGGGGGTTTTTTTTTTTTTTTTTTTTTTTTTGTTGTTTTTGTTCCCCAAACTGCCACCAAACACCATACATTTGGTTAGGGAAATTAAAGTAAGTTTTAAAAATCTGCAAGGTTTTTTTATTTATAAATCCGAAAGAAAGATGTATAGTTTAGTGACGTAGTTCATGGACGTCAACGAACACTAATAAATATTTGGCAAAAAAGCTGAGGGCGAAATATACTGTCTGAAACCAGATATGTTGTGTGGCTGAAATATTAGAAAGTGGCCACAATCCCAAAAAAAAAAAAATGGGGATCCTTTATTATTAATATTACTATTATTTATTGCTATTATTAATTGCTACAATATACATAATTGTGGCCTAAGTCTAATTTTAATAATCAAGTGATCATTATAATCATACTTTTTGATATTCACAACCAGGGGGGGTTTCAAAATAAAAAAAAAAAAACCTTGTAGGAAATGTGATTTTTCATCAATATTTTTACCACTTTTTTAATTTGTACCTTTTTCCTTCAATGAGCTCTTAAATAGTTTATTCGTTTTTTTTTAAAAGAAGATTCATTTAAGAAATGTTCCTTTGCCCTCTATTATGTTAAAAATGAATAAAAAAACTAAAACACAGTTCTAGTTTTATATATATTAAAAAGGAAACCCATAAGGCTGAAACGTCAAGGAGTTGCTGATGCATGCTCGTCAAGAAGTTGCTCTGGTCTTTTTTTTTTTTGTGTTGTTGGTTGCCTAGAGGCTTTTCAAAAACACGCTAACCACAACAGGACATCTAGACACCTGTGACTCCACAGCGCAATATATATGTGTATATATATATATATATATAAATATATATATATATATATATATATATCTATATATATTATATATATTTTAATAATATATATAATTATATATATATATATTTATATAATAATTATATATATATATATATATATATATATATATATATATATAGTAAATATATTATATATTATATGTATTATATTATTATATATATTTAAAGATAAATATATTATATATATGAATATATATATATATATATATAATATATATATATATATATATATATATATATATTATATATTATATATATATATATATCCAAATAACATAGCTACAAAGAGCAAAGAGCACACATGTAATTATGCCCTAATATCTCTTCTTTCTCTTCTCTCCCTCTCTTCTCCTCTGATCTTTAAACTACCCAAAAAGAAAAGAAGAGAGGAAAAAAAAAAAAAAAAAAAAAAAAAAAAAGCTCACACAAGACTACTGTCAGTTCACTTGTCATCTCTCGCCTGTCCTATTTTTTAATTATAAAACGCAAGACGAAATCCCTCATGGTTCGGGGGGGGGGGGGGGGGGGGGGTTAACTGAATGCTCAACTTACGTTTCCCCTTCCTTCCCCTAAGATACACAAGAATGCTGAAACGCAAGCGCTGAAAGTGCGCGTCAAACAAACCCTAAAAGAAGACGAATTTTTTGGTGATTACAAAGTGGTTGGGGCCCCCCAGTCCACCTCCCCCCCGTGGGGGCTGGGGGGGGGGGATATCTTCGTCCACAACAACGCAAAACAAACGGTCAGCATATTTAACAAGAGTCGGGGGGGGGGAGGAGGGGGGTCTGGGTGTTGGGGCCATGGTAAAATATCCCCCTCCTCCCACCCAAGATGCTGGCTAAAGCGCAGCCCTTTGGTCCTCCTCACAAAACGACGGCCCAGGTCGATGCAGTGCAAGATACTAGGGCTAAAATGGAGAGGGAGTGGGGGACAAGGCACGGCATTGCATAAGCTGCACGCAGCAGGTCCCGCCCCTCCCACGCCAACGAAAGAGTACCCCCAGCAGGGGCGTCCCCCCGGGATGGATCCGAAGACCTCGGGCCGGTGAAAGAGGAGGAGGCAAAAACCCTGGCAGTCGGAGTTCGACTCTCCCCCGGCGGAACGCATAGGATAGACATGCCCAGATGAAACCGTTCCGTTACTACCTAGCCGAGGTTTCAATGTGAAAAGCAAAAACAACAAAAAACAGAGTGGGGCGTTGGTGTGTTGGCCGCTCGAACCCCGCGGGAAGCTAATGACCTGATCTCGGTGGTGGTTGGGCAGGAGATCTAAGATCTGGAGGGAATGTTGATGCTGCGCGGGTTTTTCATTCCTGCCGTCTAGGCTAAAAACGGCCCTGTCAGCCAAGGGTTCGGCATGTTCTGAAACAACCAGGGAATGGTTGAATTTCCTAGTCTACTCCTGCCTCAAGGAGAAAGGACGACTTATGGGACCGCTCTAAAACTACTCTTACCAGTCTAACTCGACAATGGAACCTCCCACCCCATTAAAAATGACCAAACCCCCGATTTAAACCCCTCTTTTTTCAAAGATTTCAAAATCCCACTGAGAATGCAATGATCCGGCGAAACTCTAAAGTAAACGGCAAAATGTGTGAAAAAAACAAAAAAATGAAAGATATTCATTTTTGAAACTTGAATAACGACCACTTATGGTCAAGTGGACCGGGATCATCTTTGATGATAAAAGGGTCAAAGCTCAAAATGATTGATTTTTTCAATCAATCATCCTGAGGTTTCGTATCAGTATCCGAACTCTTGGACCTATTGCCGTGGCCCCCCGCCAGCATCGGGAAGGAGAGTGGTAATCACCCAACAGGTTTATTATTTTTCCTCTCTCTTCTTCAACTCCTCCTCTCCTATATTTCTCCCCATTCTTCTCTCTGTCTCTCTCTTACTCACTTGGTCACCATCTGTCTCTATATTCCATCCCTGTAAAGTACACCCGCTCCCCCTGTTAAAGAGGGAGAAATGATGAGGCATGATTTGAAGAGAAAGATGAAGAAAAATAGGGAGGGAAAGAAAAATTAATTTTAATAATAAAAATCCCAACTAATAAAAAAAAAGGAGGACTCAGTTATATAAATAAAAAACAAAGAAATTTTCTATTATATACAAATTTAAAAATCGTTTTTTCACTACACTTTCATCCCAACCCCCCCTTAATTTGATATAAAGAAGGTGAGAATGAATAATCATTAAGAATAAGATGCAAGTTTAAAATTGGGAAAATACGAACGAGTAAATAGAAGAAACATGAAAGGTAAAATGACAACTGTCGCCATATTGGAGATAAATGCTAACAAGAACGGCAAAGATGTGAATCTCTGCCTAGAGGAAGCCAATGAACTTCTTAGAGGGTCGTCCCCACAGGCCCCCTCCATCGTTCCCACCCATGGTGGTTTCTTAAAAAAAAAGAGAACAATCTGGTGGGGCAGGATCATCCTGTGGGAAACAGCAAGGGGCTGTAAACAGCCTGAAGTTGGTGGCGATCAATCATGATTGGTGGGACAAAGAAAAACAGATTGCCTGTAAACAGTCTTCATGGGTACAGTTTGTTGGAGACCACACGAGAGAGCAGTCCACCTCAATTCCTCGGGCCGTCTTCAGTTCTTCTTTCCCTTGACTAGGAGTTGGCACAACCGATCATCTAATCACAAAGGAGCGACGAATCCATCGCACTCGCCCCCAACCCTGACAAGCCCACACCTTAGGTTTAGGGAAGGAGCCTCTTGGTAGAACCTGAAGAACAGCACACCACTCTCTCGTCTGCTCTCTGCCACCCCCCCATCGACGTTGAAAAAATCCATAGGAGGTCGAGGGGGCCTAGTCCTTAGCTGGCTTGAGGTCACATAATTCCGTGGTTGTGCCTTAAGAGGGATAGCCCCACAAACCTCAACGGGACGCCAACAGTTCCCCTTCCCTATGGGGAAAAGCTTGCTTAGGCCCAAATTCCCGCTGGGGGGGGGTGGGGGGGCTTGAGGGTCCCAATGATCTGCTGGTGAGGGAGCCGACCAGAGGGCTTACCCATACTACTGGAGGGTCACCATTGAGGTATGAGACAAAATGGGCTTCCTGGTACAAAAACCAAGGCCTATGGGAGAGGGGATGGTGCAACTAATCCACACCCGCTGGTTCATTTTTATTTTCCATCTTGGACCAGGAAGAAACGTCATCTCATCTACGTGTGTTTGGCCGGTGCATTGGTGTAGGCATTCATTCTGTATTACAGGAGACGAGGAGTCCCTCCCTGAAGGTTGAACGATGCGGCATGGCTGGGGGCCTGGCGCCCCTACAGCTAGGCCACAACACAACCTCATTGGGTCCTTTAATTTATTAATTTATATAATTTTAATATTAATAAATTTAATTTTTTAATTTTTAATAATTTTATTTATTTTATTAATTACTTATTATTTCTATTATTCATTTTTAATATAAATAATTATAAATTTTTTAAAATTATATATTTTAATAAAAATTCTGGTTAGATGGGTGGGTGGGGGAATCAAGAGGCCCGGTCAGAGTGGGTCAGGGTAGTGGAGGGAGGTCCTCTGACATGGGGCATGGTCAATATGGCTTAGGGTCAATTAGGCAACTGTTCATGCTTCAGTAGCGCATAGGTCCCGTGGGCTAGACTGCCAATCAGTACTCTACAATAGTGGGAGATTTAAAAAAGTAAGCCGCCACACCAAAAATGTAAATTATAGCTTTTAAGCTTCTTCCCCCTCATGTGGACCTCCATTGGTTTGGGGGGGGGGTTGAGGAAATGAAGAATGGAAAAGATTTGTTAATGATTACCACAAATTTATTACAAAGATCTAGCTCTCTCCCCTGAAAAAAAAAAAAACACAACCTAACGCAATTCCCCCCCCCGCTGGCCATTCCCTCTGGTGAAACATCATAATGTTGTCACTCTGGAACCTTTTCTAAAGCTTCCAAAGGGCAAGAATGGGAATTTGCAATGGTTCCTGGAAAATCCCAAACCCAGGTAAGGGGAGGAGAAAAAAAAAGTCCATCCTCCATATTATCCATTAAAAGGAAAATCTTACCTGTAATATGAAGAGTATTGTTTTCATGTAGTAAGGGTACCCCAGTATAGTGAGAGACCATTGATGGGTAATCATCATGGAGGATCTTAAATATTTTTTTTTGAAGTACGGGAAAATAGTTGAAGTAATGGTCAATGTGATCCTTGGCTTCACGCCCACAGTGAGATGGTAGCCTTGATAGTGTGAGGTTTTTTGGTAAAAACCAGACGAGAGTGACTATTTTTGCTTGTGATATTATGCAACATTTTCCTGGGGCTCGAAGTTTCAATGTTCTCTTTTCCACAAAACACGATTCAAAAATCAGTGTAAAAAGGGAATTGTGTCTTTGTTGTTTTTTTCTTTTTTTTTTTTTTCTTTTTTTTTTTTTTTTTTCCTTTTCTTTTTTTTCCTTTTTTTTTCGTTGTTTTTTTTATTTTTCTTTGGGTGTCCTTCTTTTTTTTTTTTTTTTTTTTTTTTTTTTTTTTGGATTTTTTTTTGTTTTTTTTTTTTTTTCTTCCCTGAGACCTTTGATGAGGGATTCTGAGAGAAACTGGGGTGGTGGAGAGGACTAGAGAATTATAAATGTAGGTAGGCAGTAAAAAAAAAAAAAAAAACGTTTTTTAAAAAGAAGAAAGTTGATTGATGGAAAAAAAGGGGGGACGCAACCAGCTCGTCCTTCTAGACTTTTTAAAAAAATTAATAAAACGGGGAAATTTTATAAATTTTATTTTAAATAAAAACATGGCGGATAAAACACATTAGTTCCAGATGGCAGTCTAGGACTGGATGCAGACCCCCAAGCCGATAGATTCACGTCCCCAGCCTTTAGCACGAGCAGTTCAGCAGGGATATCACATATGCCTGCAGGTTTCCCACACTCTTCAGCTTGAGAATCGCCATCCTAACCCCTCTGTTAGGGTAGAGGTTCCTCGCTGGGTGGGTCTGGGCACAAGGCACTGCTGGTGACAATCGCTGCTTCTTGCAATCCAAGCTAACTGTTGGGGGGGTCTACACCTGGTACAACTGCTCAAAATACGCATTGGTCAACGGGAAACCCCAACGAGAAAAAAAAAAAATGAAAAAAAAAAAATCCGGTAGTTCCATCCGCTTATTATCGAGCGTGGGCAGCTCATTCTGGTGAGGAGGGCTTTAGGTTAGAGTTCACAAGACTTTCTTTTCTTCCTCAAAGTTCTAAAAAGAGGGGAGCTCAGGGAGGGCTTGGTAGGCCAGGGGCGAAGGTCATTTTTAAAACACACCAAGAAGTGGCTTTCTCAACTCTTGCCCCTCAGCAAGATTATTCCTGATGAACTGTTCCTGGTCCCTTCTCAGCACGTGTCTGAGGGCCCTTACACACACATACCATGGGGGGGGAGCGACGGCAAAACTTAAATTAAACCATTTCCAGAGCCGAACCTTGGCAGACACCAATGCGACACAGAAGCGCACGTCGTTAAAAAAAAAAAAGTGGCCTCCTCTAATCATGGTCCATCCATCTCTCTCCAACAACAAACAAAGAAAACGCGGTAAATAAAACAAACCACAACAAACAACCAAAAAAAAACAACACAAAAACCCCCCCCCCCCCACACACAACGAAAACAAATCAAACAACAAAAAGGGGGGAGAGGGAAAGATAGAGAAAAGATGGAGACATTAGAGGCCACTGAAGCGTGTCGCAGGTTAGGGCTGAATGGTAATTAAGTTTTTGCGTCGCTCCATGGGTGTGTAGGGCTCCGACACTGCTGAGAAGGGACAAGGAACAGGGACTCAGGAATCTTGCTGAGGAAGTTGAAGCCACTTCTTGGTAAAAAAATGACCTTCGCCCTGCCTACCAAGCCCCTGAGAAAGCTGACTCTAAGCCCTCCTCACAGATGACTGCAGTCCGATAAAGCGGAGGAAGGGATCATCTGTGGGGGGGGGGGGGGGGTTGTGAACATTGAGTATTTTGAGCAGTGGTACCAGGTGGCCCTCCAACAGTTAGCTTGGATGCAAGCGATGTCACAGTGCCTGTGCCAGACCCCACACCGCGAGGAAACCTCCTACCCTAAGCAGAGGTTAGGATGGCGATCTCCAAGCTGAAAGAGTGGAAACCTGTGCAGGCATATGTGATATGAAACATGCTGAACTGCTAAAGGGGGGGGCTGGGGGTGAAATCTCTATGCTTGGGGTCTGCATCGTCCTGAGCCATCTGACTAAATGTGTTTAAAAAGTTAGAAGGGAGCTGTGTCGACCACTTCTCACTTCTTCTTAAACGTTTGTCTTGCTACTACTTAAATTCTCTAGTTTCCTCTAACAGTTTTAGAATCAGAATACTACCTCATCCAGGTCTGGAAAGACAATTCAGCACATTACACTGATTGAGTGTTTTGTGAGAGAACATGACTTGAGCCCCGCAGGAATGTGGCATATCACAGCAATTGTCACTCCATCCGTCTGGTGACAAAACCTCAACTATCAAGCTACCATTCACTGTGGGGTGAATGCAAGGATCACAGGACATACTTCAACTATTTTTTCCGTACTCAAAATATTAAGATCTCCATGATTGATACACCATCATGGGTCTCACTAACTGGGTACTTATTACTACATGAAATACTCTCATATTTACCAGGTAAGAATTCCTTAATGGATTGAGGAGGACTTTTCCTTCCCCTCCTTACCTGGTTTGGGATTCCAGGAAACATTGAATTCCATTCTTGCCCTTTGGAAGCTGGAAGTTCCGAGTGACAACATATGATGTTCAGAGGGATGGCCAGGGGATTTGCAGTAGGTTGTAGAGAGAGCTAGATCTTTGTAATTTGGGGGTAATCATCAAATTAGAATTCTTCCATTTACTCACCCCCCCCCCCCAACCATGGAGTCCAATGAAGGGGAAGGCTATAGGGGGGGGGGCTTAAATCTCCCACTATTGTATACTGATGGGGGGGGGGGGCAGTAAGGGACCTATGCGCTACTGACTGAACAGTGCCTACTGACCCTAGCCTATTTTGAACCAGTCGACGACTTGAACCGGGCCTTGATCAAAACCCACCCATCTAATCCAGAATAAAAGGACCAATGAGGTGTGTTGGCGTAGCTGTAGGGCCGCAGCATGCAGCATCGTTCAACTTCTTTCAGGACTCCTGTCTCCCTGGTAATTAACAGAATGCCATGCACAGGCAAAAAAAAAAAAAAAAAAAAAAAACCACAACGCGTGAGAGGGAGTTTTCTTCCTGTCAAAGATGGAAATGAACCGAGGGGTGGGTGCACCATCCCCTCCTCATAGCCTTGTGTACCAGGAAGCCATTTTGGGGGGGGGGGTGGTCTCATACCTCAATGGGGGGGGGGGGGGACCCCTAAAAAAAGTACTGGTGTAGCCCTTCTGGTCCGGTCCACCAGATCATTGGGCCCTCAAGAGAGCCCCCCCACTGCGGCAAGGCAGCTTCCCCATTAGGGAGGAACTTTGGCGGGGTTGTGGGGCTAAGCACACGGAATTATTGGACCTGCCAGCCGAGCTAAAAAAAGCCCCGCTCTATGGAGCAAACGTCGATGGGGGTGGCAGAGGTGGGTTCTACCCAAGAGGCTAACCTCAGGTGGGCCTGTCAGGGTGGGGCTTGGGATCGTCCGCTCTTTCTTGTGATAGCATGATCGTGGCCACTCCCGTCAAGGGAACTGAAGAGGGCCGGAATTGAGGTGGCTGCTCCCTCCTCGGTCCAACCAACTGTAACCCATGAGACTGTTACAGATCTGTTTCTTGCACAATCCATGATCGGCCAACTTCAGGGCTGTACAGCACCTTTTTTCCTGTTTCCCACAGGATGATCCTGCCCACCAGATTGTCTACTGTTTAGACAAAATGGGGTGAGGGGGCCATTGTGGGAACGACCTAAGAAGTCCATGGCTTAGGCAGATTCACTCATCTTTGGTGGTTAGGCATTATCTCCAATAATGCCAGTTTGTCATTTTAAACTTTTCATGTTTTCTTCTATTACTGTCAGTTTATTTTTCCAATTTTTAACTTCCATTCTATTATTTGATTATTCATTCTCAACATTCCTTTATATCAATTGATGCGATTAAATTGTAATAATTTTAGAAAATTTTTCGTATTATAACATGGTCTCATTATTTGGGATTAAATTAATTTTTAATTTCCCTCCCTATTTTCTTCATTCTTTCCTCGTTCAATCATGGGCTCATCATTTCTCCTCTTTCACGGAGAGGTGAATGCAGAGAATAGAGACCGAGTGAGTAAGAGAGAGAGGTAGAGATAACTGTGGTGATTTAACCCTCTCTTCGGTGCTGGCAAGGTTCGGTTCTGTACGAAACCTAGGTGTTGTTGAAAAATCAAAATATCATTTTTGAGCTTGACCCTTTTATCATCAAAAGATGATCGTCACTTGACCATAAGTGGGTTCAAGTTCAAAAATGATTTGTGATCTCATTCACCATTTTGCGGTTCAGCGATCATTGCATTCTCAGTGGGGATTTTTTGAAGAGGGTAATCTGGGTTTGTCATTAATGGGGTTCCATTGTCCGAGTTGACTGTAGAGCGGTCGTAAGTCGTCCCTCTGCTCCTTGAGGAGGAGTAGACACTAGGAATCAACCATCCTGGGTTTCAGAACATGCCGAACGCCTGGCCTTGAGGCGTTAGCCCTAGACGGCAGAAACCGCCGCAGCATATCAACATCCCCTCCAGATCTCTCCCTGCCCAACCACCACCGAAGATCAGGTCATAAGCTCCCGCGGGAGGGCCACTACTGTTTTTTTGTGTTTGCTTTCCACATTGGAAACCTCGGCTAGTAACGAACGGTTTCCATCTGGCATGTCTATGGGTCGGCCGGGGAGTCGACTCCGCGTGCAAGGGTTGCCCTCCTCTTCACCGCCGGAGGTCTTCTGATCCATCCGGGACGCCTGCTGGGGGTACTTCTTCGTTGGCAGTAGGGCGGAAGTGCAGCTGCATTGCCGTGCTTGTCCCCCACTCCCCGTCTCCATTTTTAGGCATCCCGTTAAGTATCTGCGGATCACTGATGGGCGTTTTTGTGGAGGACAGGCGCTAGCCAGCATCGGGGTGGGATAGGGGGATTTTACTCATGGGCCCCACAACCCAGCACCAGCTGTTATATGCTGCGTCCGGGGGGGGGGGGGGGGGAGTTGATCAGCCACGAAAACCACACGGGAATCACAATTCGTCTCCCTTTAGGGGTGACGGCGCACATGAGCTCCTCTGGTTTCAGCATTCTGTGTATCTTAGGGGAAAGTTGAGCCTCAGTTTAATAACCAACCCAGGGATTTGGTCTGGTAATAAATAAAATAAAAAAGCACAGGAGATGACAGTGCTGACAGTGTGAAGCTTTTTTTTTGTTTCCCTCCTCTTTTCTTTTGGGTAGGGGTTAAAGACAGAGGGGAAGAGATATTAGGCATTACATGTCTCTTTGGCTCTGTAGGCTATGTTATTGATATATATAATATATATATATATATAATATATAATTATTTATTATATATATCTATATATATATATAATATATAATATATATATATATATATATGATATTATATATATATATATATATAATTATATATATAAATATATATATATATATATATAATATATATACTAATATATTATTATATATAATATATATATATATATATATATATAATAATATATATATATATATATAATATATAATATATATATATATATATATATATATATTGGGGGTTTAAAAAAAAACCAGTGTCTAGATGTCCTGGGGGAGCGAGCCTCTGGCACACAAAAAACCGAGCAACTTCTTGACGAAGCATGATCAGCAACTCCTTGACGTTCAGCCTATGGTTTCCTTTTTATATAAACTAGAACTGTTTTAGAGTTTATTCATAAATAGAGGGCAAAGGAACATTTCTTAAATGCCTCTTAAAAAAACGATAAACCTCATTATGCTCATTGAAGAAATAAGTAAAATATTGATGAAATCACATTTCCTACAAGGTTTAATTTTGAAAACGGAAATAAAGATATTGATAAAAAAATAATGGATCCACTTGATTTCCAATGACTTAGCCCAATTATGTAATATGTGCATAAATAAATAGCAATAATAATAGTAATATTGAATAATAAAAGGATCATGGGATGTGGCCCACTTTCTAATATTTTTCAGCCCACACAATATCTTGGTTCAGACAGTATATTCGCCTAGCTTTTTTTTTTGCCAATTATTGTTTTAGTGTTCGTGACTGTCATGAACTCGTCAACTAACTATACATCTTTCGGAATTTATAAAACCTTGAAGATTTAAAACTATACTAATATCCTAACCAAATGTGGGGGTTGGGCAGTGGGGGGAAAAAACCAACAAAAACAAATTCATTGTGACTACATGTAAATGCAGACGATCGAGTCACTTAATTAAATAAATCATATCATAACAAGGAAGCACATTTATTAGTGACGACTGGGTAGCTCATCGCTCCATTAAAGAAAACGGGTACATCCCACAAACCACTCAGGGAAAAGTTTGTGGACTAAGGATTCGACTGTACATACGCAGACAATGGGCAAGAACGATGGAAGGACTTTAAAAAGTATGGACGATGAGTTCTGCCATGGCGGGTTGAGTTATCCTTACCTAGTATACGTATTATGTGAATTCGAAGTGTTCTTCCACATTTTTTTATATTATTATTGGAACTGCTGCCTGTATCCGCTTCAGTGGGAGAAGAGTTAACCCTGCTCCAGACCCCTTTAAGGGCGGACTAACTATGGTACAGGCGACTGCCTACTAAGGTAAAAGAAAAACTTACGAAAACATGTATTAATGTATCCGCGGTATTTTTTAATTCCCATTGTTTTCGGGTGCGGATATTCCTTCACAGTAAAACAACTTGGATTCCGTGGTAAAAGTAAACGAAATGGCTCATTCATTTTGAAAAGTATGAAACGGCCAACAAACGGTAACTGTTGCTTACAGCATTAAATCAATTGCCGATAAGGCAATTACAAGAAATAAAAACTCATTACATTCACAATGGTTAAGCAATAAGGACATAGTTCTCGTGACCAACCGTACCCGATACTGTAGGTATCTATACGTTCCTCAAATGAGTGCTTCAGTCTGTAACTTGGGGCCGGTGTTCAAGGGTGAAGGTCTGTGTGTTGAAAGTTCTGTAAGAAGCCGGTTGGGTATGGCCCATGTTAGTTTTCTCAAAAACACAGGTAAATTTGACTCCAAATGATAAAGGGCGGGGGGGGGGGGGCCGTGCTAAGCGAATAAACGCAGCAAAAGAATATTATTTTCATTTAGCCGTTCGCGACCCTGCTAAAAC
>NW_023651259.1:0-5692 GCF_015228065.2 Penaeus monodon
CCACGGTTATTATATAATATTATATATATATATAAAAATATATTATATAATATATATATAATATAATACATTAATATATATATTATTTTATATATATTATATATATATATATATTATATTAATATATATTTTACATGGCTCCCCATCGCTCGCCCTGCGTACGACCGTCAACTATTGCATGACCTGACGCCGCTTTGCTCCGCTGCGACGGACTAACGGGACCAATACGTACGCGGGGGACAGGGGGGTTTGTTCGGGTTCGGCTTCGTCTGGTCGACCGAAGGGGTTGTGTGGGGGCGAGGGCGAGGGAGGAGGACCTTGGACGGACTAGTGTAAATGACTTTGGGGGTCGTTGGACCGGGGTTGTGGAACCAAAATTACTTTTATTACTTTTTCTTTTTCGCGCCCTGTATAGCAGTATAGGTTTATTTCAATAAAAAATATTTTTTCGGGGTTTTTTTATGGTAATATATGTTTGCGGATGAGGTTTTTTTTGGGTATTTTTTTTGTATCCGGTGTTTGGTGAAATACAAAATTAAAAAATTGGCTTTATACTCCCTCCCTTTGCATACTTATATTTTTTAAACGGGCATACTATAAAAAGGAAGCAAAAAGGGAAAATCATATAAAAATTAATAGAGATGATACCAACGCGGAAAAATATCAAGCCGGTATATGATGATGATTGTTATTAGTAAAATAAAAAGGGCTAAACAGAAAGCTCGAATAATTAATGATTTGACTCTTTTTAATAAATAACAGAGCTACATTAACAAGTCGAGTAAAAGTAATTAACTAATTAAGAAGTGATTGGGCAGCAGTAAAAACCCAAGAATTTATCACATACGATGGGGGAAATTGGGCATAAATTTAAAAAAACCAAGGGTTTTATAAAACATTACTCTTTAACCAAAGTATATTAATTAGATTTGGGGTTTTGTTTACACCTGTTCGTTTTAACCGGGGTCATTGTTAATGAAAAGAAAACACGTGACAATATATAATTATATATTTTATATATATTATATATATAATTCGCATATATATTACATATATGTAATCCCCACAATAATGATAGAAGTAGATAGACAGAGAGAGAGAGAGAAGGAGAGACAGATAGATAGATGATATAGTTTGGGGGAAAATAGAATAGATTGATAGAAAATAGATATCTGATACAAGAGTGATAGATGGAGACGAAATAAAATAGAGAAAAGGGGTAGCAGATCATTGATGGGGGAAAACAGAAAAAAAAAGAAATGAAAAAGGAGAAGGGGAAAAGGGGGGAGCGCCCGGCCCGCTGCTGAATCCGCGACCCACAAGTTCCCCCTCTCCCCCGGGACCCCAAGGCCTGCTCTTTAAATGTCGCGTCGGCATCACGACATAATTATGCGGACTTGTGAGCAGGGGAAATGGCGGCCAAAAAAACTTTTTGTGCGAGGGAAGAGTTTTTATTCTGCTGAGAAGTATCCCGGATCTGAATTGTTTTTTTTTGCAGATTACTTTTTTCTTTTGTTCTAAATGCAAATTGTGTTTTTTAAAACTCCCCCCCACAACACATCCAACAAAAGAAAACGCTCTCTCCCCTTTCCCGAAAAAAACTAGACGCCGCTATAAAACAAAAAACTGGGAAATTAACATAAAAAAAAGTCACCCACACGGGTTACCCTTTGATACTTTTTGCTGGCCCAAAAGGAAAATTTAAACGCCGTAATTATGGCCCCAATAGAGAAAGGAAAAGAAAAAAGGAAAGGGGGAGAGAGAGGATGTAAGAGGAAGAGAGAGGGGAAGGGGGAAGAGAGAGAGAGGAAATAGTAGTAGATAGAGAAAGAAAAGGAGGGGAAAGATAGAAGAAAATAATAAGAGAGAGAGAAGAGAGATGGCTTGTTTTATACAAATAAATGGCACACATCACGGAGAGCAGAGGGGAGAAGAGAAGAGAGAGAAGGAGGAATGAGAGGAAGAGAGAGAGGAGGCGAGAGAGGAGGGAGGGAGGGAGATAGAGAGAGAATAGAGGGGAGGAGAGAGAGGAGGGGAAGTGAGAGAGAGAGAGAGGAGAGAGGGAGGGAGGAGGGGGGGGACAGAGAAGAATGGGGGAGAGGAAGAGAGAGAGAGAAAAGGGGGAAGATAGAGAGAGAAGAGAGGGGAAAGAAGAGAGGAGAGGGAAGAAATAGATAATGAAAAGAGATGGATAGATAGATAAAGAGAGAGAGAGAGTGTAACAGGCTCAAAATCTTTAGTACCATGGCTAGCAGGGGTAGTCATAGTTGTAGTATAACAGCTTGACTTTTTATTTAAGGAAGAGTACACAGTAAAGGGAACCACAACATGTCTTAGGGAGAGCTAGCGGTGTGCATGTCCCCAGCCACCCTAGGGGGCCCGGAATTGGGGTGATTGGGACAAACTGGGGGGGTAGACAATGCTTTAATCGTCATCTAAGTCCTCGTTAGGTTAGGTTAGGTTAGGTTAGGTGTGGTGGTTTTTAAATCTGACTTAGAGCCACGTGGCAAACAGTCACATAGCCTATTGGTCTAATGGCTTACAGACATGATATATTGCTTGGCCATTTACTAACAGCTCGCCCTCGAGGCGTCTTAAATTGCCCTCAAAGGGTGACCCATCTTTGGCTAGTCCCGAGTGGTGTCTCTCGCTCTCTGTGCTTTTCTCTGGCCACTTCGTGGCTGCTCGTCCGTCATCCTCTTCTTCTTTTTTGGGCCTTGGGGAAACCATCCGTCTCGACTCCACACGTACCACATGCATTTGCTCTATTGTTTCTTACATATATGTGTGTGTGTGTGGGTGTTTAGGTTGTATTATGTGTGTGTGTGGTGTCAAGCTTGTTGGGGGGGGGTCGGGGTTGGGGGGGTGTCGGGGTGGCGGGGTGGCGGAGTACGGGCCCCTGGGGCTGGTTGGGTTCCCGGGGTGGGCGGGGGGTCACTTTTGGGCTGGTCGGGGGGTTTGGGCGGGGCGCGGGGGGTTTTTGGCTGGGGCGGGGTGATCGGGGTGCCGGGGCTTTTTGGGGTGGTCGGAGCTGGCGGGGTGTCGGGGGCTTTCTGGGTTGGGAGGGGGGGTCGGGGTGGGTGGGCTTCGGGGGGGGTAGGGTTATCGGCGGGGGGGGGTGGGGGCTTTTTGGGGCTGGTTGGCTGGTTTGGGACGTGGGGCTTTCTGGGGTAGGGCGGGGCGGGACTGCCGGGGGCTGGGCGGGGGTGGTCGGAACGGTAGGGTTTCTGGGGCTGGGCGAGGGTTGGTTTGGGGGGGCTAGGGGTTCTGGGGCTGGTCGGGGTTTGTCGTGGCTGGGCGGAGCTGGGCGGGGCTGGTGGGTTTTTTGGGGCTGGGCGGCCCATCGGGCTGGTCGGACTGGCAGGGCTTTCTGGGTGGTCGGGTTTGGGTAGGGGTTTCAGGGGTGGTCGACTGGCGGGCTAGCCAGGGCTTTCTGTGGCTAACGGGCGGTCGGGTTTGGGGGGGCTGGTTGGGATGGGTAGGCTTTCTGGGCTGGGCGGGTGTGGGTTTGGGGGGGGGCTAGGCTTTCTGGGGTTGGTCGGGCTTTCGGGGGGGGGCGGGCTGGCAGGGCTTTTTGGGGGTGGTCGTGGTTGGGGGGACTGGCAGGGGTTTTTGGGGTGGCGGGGGTGGCAGGGATTTCTGGGGGTGGGGGACTGGTCGGACTGGCGGGGTGGTCGAGGGTTGGTCGGGGTTGGGGGGGCTGGTCGAGGCTATCAGGTTTGGGACGGGGTTGGTGGGGGTTAGACGGGGCTGGTGGGGGTTGGAGGGGGTTGGAGGGGGCGGTGGGGGTGGTCGGGTTGGATGGGGTTGGTCGGGGCGGGTGGGGGCGGGTCGGTGTGGAGGGGGCGGTGGGCCCTTTGGTTGGGGCTAGTCGGGTTAGTGTCCCCAACTAGTTTTTAAAGCTATGGGAAAAAAGCATGATGATACTGTTCCATGTTTGCATTATAAAAACCTTTCTTTTGTTCTAAAAAATACACTCACCGTTATTTGTTTATTTTCTTGCTGAGACAACAGTAATACTTGAAAAAAAAAAAAAAAAAAAAAAAAAAAAAAAAAAACTGTAACTTGCAAAAAACATTTTTATCACCTTTTTCCCCAACACCATAAAAGTTATAAAAGTATAGACTGGTACTGATCATTCCCCTTTCCCCACCACTACGACCGGAAAATATGTTTTTCGGTAAAAAAGAAAATACAGAGGCCCAGTACTCCCTACGCACGGGCCCAAAAAGTTGCTGCAAAGTGGGATAGCTTGAGTCTATTTTTTTAAAATTGCCCCCTTTTTTTTTGGTTCTGTAGCTTACATCGTTCTAATATATCCATAATCGTTTCTTTAGAAATAAAGATTTCTTACTCGCAATCTTATCCTTTTTTTTTTTCAATGGAAAAAAAAAAATTCTTGAACGTACGTCTCACTTTAAATTTATTATATTGACTTATTGTATAACTGTGTTTGATTATGACCTTAACATGTTTTAAATCTATTCTCACGGATTCCCCAAAAACGAAAAAGGTTACCATACAGGAAACAATTATTTTCCCCATCTATTTTTAATTTTTTGTCATAAGCTTTTTTTTGATTTAACCGTAATGTTTATTTCAGTGAAAATACATATTCATTTTTTTAGCATGCAATATTTGGGTGGACTGGAACATTTGGTTTATTTATTTTTTTCAAAAAAAAAATACAGATCAAAGCTTTTTTAAAAAATTTTGATTTTTTTTTTGAAAGTTATCCTTTCGCTTAGAGCTCGGGCGTACGAACAAATCATCCATAGATAAACAAAACGTCAGGCGGCCGACAGATAGATAAATAATGATTTAAAAGGGAATTAGATAGATAACAGAGCACGAATTAATTTGATAAAAAGACAGAAGATGATGCATGGACTGTTGGACCTTGTAAAAACATAGCCCTGGTTCTTTTTTCGAATATCTATACACACAAACGCTCCCCCAAACGGACTAAACCCACATTACACACCACCAACAACACCACACCCCACACAACACACCCCACACACACACACAAAAACCCCACAACCACCCAACCCACACACCACCCACACCACACACATATATATATATATAATTATATTATATTATATATATATTATATATATATATTTATATTGCTACGCCAGTGGGGCTTTGCGAAACATTGTTAACATGAAAAAAAACCTGGGTGGTTAACATGAAAAGGATCCCGGCAAACATGACGCAACTGCTGTCGAGGGAGCGGGGGAACAAGCCAGGGGACGGGTTTTGGGGCTGCTCCTGTGAAGACCCGTGTGTGCCTTGGACTGATAAACGTTGTGTTTTTCCCTGTTATAAGCTGTATTGGCTTTGTGCATGCTGCTTTTTCCCCCTTTTTTTTGGGCCATAGAAAAGTTACGGGGAAATAAATTTTGTAAAAAAAGGAAAGCTGTCATTTCGCCCTGCCTCGCCATTGGGGTTTCCCCTCGTGGGGTTTTTGGGACCTGTGGTGCTCGTGCCTCTTGGACTTTTCGTTTTTCCGACCCCGTGTATAGACGCCCTCTGTCTACCTGCTTGTGTTTGGGGGCAGAGAGCGAGGCGGTCGGCGTAACAAATTGCCCGGGGGTGGGGTTTGTGATATTTATAGTGAGCGCGCGATTTATCATGTCGTCCCCCAAAGGGGTGGGGGGGAAAAGGGGCCATGAGGGAAAAGGGG